>NC_066528.1:7272804-7355304 GCF_024679095.1 Eriocheir sinensis
TGTAAACACTTTGCACAGCTTCTGTAGTTTAATATTCCTCCTTAGTAGTACACTTCACTCTGACTCTTCACTTACCACTAGCTTACTATGACTGGGACTGTCCCCTCTCGCCCTCTTCTCCTATATATATCCAGAATAGTACAGTCTAGAACGTTACAGTATATTTTAGATCATACAAGAACATGTAGCAAAAATATGTGCGAGTTGGCAACACTTCCCGCCTGGCGCCTGGCCGCTAGCCCCGCGGGGCGCGGACGGCTCGCCTTGCTCCCCGCCCCCCTGCTCGCTCCTCCCGGAGCCTTCTAGAGGCCCATGGACGCCGGGGGAAGCTTCCAGCACAACACTGTCCCCCCCTCTTAATTGTGATCGTCCCGATCACACACTTAACTATATACAAACATAAGAAAATTAATCAAAAACATAATAATCGTCGTATCGCTGTGGACGCCTGCGTTGTCTCTGTCTTCTGCTCAGTGCCTCCTGCGCGTCTGTCTCCTGGTGCGCCTCGTCGTCGTCCGCCTCTTTGGGGTGTCCCTCGAGCATCTGCCGAAGCCGGGAGGTTATCTCCCTCGGCTGAAAGGTCCAGAAGACCTATGTCGTCGTCGACCTCCTCTCGGTCCTGGACGTCCCTTGCGTTTTCGTCGGCTGTTGGGTGTCTGTAGTTGTTCCAGGCAGAGTATATACAGAGTATATACTCTGGTTCCAGGTGTAGTTTCCCGGACCGTGGTACCTTCATAGCCGGTTGACGTGGACAACTTTCGGCTTGGTCCTTTCCGTTCTCCGGATTCGGTAAGTCACGTCGGAGAGGCGTTCTAGCACAGTATAAGGGCCTTCCCAGGGGCTCTGTAACTTCGAAGACTGTCCTTTCTTCCTCTGCGGGTTGTAAAGCCAGACTGGAGAAGGCTGTTTTCTCTTTGTCCTGATCCGACATTTTGACTTGGTGATACCCAGACTTCATATCCAGTGTTGAAAACTACTTGGAGCCCACCAAATCGTCGAACGTGTCGTCGATCCGTGGGAGTGGGTATGAATCCTTGATGGTGAGATCGTTGAGGGCTCGGTAGTCCACGCAGCACCTGAGGGAACCGTCCTTTTTCCTGACGAGCACTACAGCAGACGCCCACGGGCTGCTGGACCGCTCGATTAACCCCTGTTGCCGAAGATCATCCATTACCTCATCCATCTCCTTGCGACGGGCTGGTGCCATCCTTCGAGGACCTTGCTTCACAGGGCGGTGGCTACCTGTGTCGATGTGGTGCTCTACCAGGTCCGTACACCCCAAGTCCAGGTCTCCTGTGGAAAACACATCTGCATTCCTCACGAGAAGCTCCCTGAGCTGTTCCACTTGGGGCTCCTCTAGACACTTGGAGCTCCTGTCAAACAGGTCGCGCAGGTAGTCAGGCAGCTCTTCCTGGGGCTTTGTCAGGGTTCTCCTGCAGACACACGTTCTCGGTTCCTGGTCGATCTCTTGGCACAACCCATAAACTCAGGCGAAACAGGGCTCAAACCACCCCGGACTTGCGAAGGAGAAGCATCTTGGGTACAACTAGCCCCTGCAGGCACTGGCTGTCCATTTCCAGCCAAGCAGTCTTCAAGGGCCTTCACTCTGTCACTTACGTCACAAACTGCCTGTTCTGTTCGGTTCACCTTTCCCTGCACTTCTAATATTTCTTTGTGTGTCGTCTCTCGTACCACCTCCATCTCTTGTTGAAGATTTGTGTGTTCTTTCTCCACTTCTATCAGGCGTTGTCCTAACTTCGTGGTCACATCAGTCATTTCTCTTCGTACTGACTCACCTCCATCTTGTACTGCTTGTAGCTGTTGCTGTAATCCCGTGAAGCGATCTTCTAGCTGTTCTTTGAGTTCTTGGAGTGTTCCTTCTTGTTGTTGCTGTGCTCTTTCTTGTTGTTCTTTGAGTTCTTGGAGTGTTCTTTCTTGTTGTTGCTGTGCTCTTTCTTGTTGCTGTGCTCTTTCTTGTTGTTCTTTGAGTTCTTGGTGTGCTCTTTCTTGTTTCTCCCCCTGTAGTCTCAAAGCTTCCAAGAGTTCAGTCAACACGTCGTCCCTCTGGGCAGCTTGGGAACGAGTCTCCATGGCGAAAAAACAAATGGCTACACTCCTGACGCCAATGTTATGCCGGACGTGTTACTTGGGTTCCGTGTCGCCGTCAGGAGACTCCGTGGGAGGGAGATATGTAAACACTTTGCACAGCTTCTGTAGTTTAATATTCTTCCTTAGTAGTACACTTCACACTGACTCTTCACTTACCACTAGCTTACTATGACTGGGACTGGCACTCTCTCGCCCTCTTCTCCTATATATATCCAGAACAGTACAGTCTAGAATGTTACAGTATATTTTAGATCATACAAGAACATGTAGCAAAAATATATGCGAGTTGGCAACACTTCCCGCCTGGCGTCTGGCCGCGCCCCGCGGGGCGCGGACGGCTCGCCTTGTTCCCCGCCCCCCTGCTCGCTCCTCCCGGAGCCTTCTAGAGGCCCATGGACGCCGGGGGAAGCTTCCAGCACAACAATATTACCACACATATTACCATACATGGTATTTACTCGCCCACAGTTCTGTCCTGCCAGGCCGCTGCTCCCCGGGTGTTGTAGTAGTCCATGAGGTAGGCGCGGATTCCCGTGCTTTTATATGCCACATGGACATCAGATGATCAGCTGTCAGAAATCTTTGGCACTGTCGGAGAATTGTCCCCGACATGTCGCCGACACTTCGGGGACATGCGAAGACAATTCGGAGATTTGTCGCCAGTTATTCCGCGACAAAAAAAAAAAAACGTTAAAATTTCAGATTTTGAGCTTGGCGACATGGACGCCGAATAGTCGGCGACATGTCTCCGAACTGTCCCCGAATTGTCTTGAGCATTCGCCGACATGTCGCCGAATGGTCATGAACTGTAAGAATCTTGGTCATGTTGGCGAACCGGTCGCCGAATTTTTTTCACGAACTGATTCGGCGTCAAGTTCGTGGCCAAAATTCGGCTGTGTATTTGGGGCTTAACAGCATGATTATGTCTGCCGGCGTCGCCCCGGCGCTAGACCATCATTGGGCCGATACTTACCCCGGTGCAAACGGATAACGGACCTAGATCGGGCCTGTACCGGCTGCCAGATTTTACGTAGTCGGTCCGATATAGTAAAAATCGGAATGCCGATACTGGCCAACATTGGTCCGTACATTCAATGTTTGCTGGGTGGGTGGGCTGCACGCCGACTGCCCGGGCCAGGATTCGAACCCGGAGCCCGTACGTGGAGGTAACCCGAATGCCACATTGCATGGCCTTCTGTCCCGGGGTAATGGGCTCCCTCCCACCACAGGCTCAAGGGCCAATGCGAGGGATGATAAGCACCGCGGCCACGCGCAACTATAGCGTATAAAAATTTATACCCCCAACTTTACCTCTACCTTAATTGTTTCTAGACTTGTCTACCCTCTCCGCGGGCAACATATTACACTAACCTGAAATGAAAATGGTTAAACAATAGGGCTAACTAGTAAAAGAGTAAATTTGTCGAGAACGTCCATATTTTCCCATTCAAGGTGGGGTTGGACGGGCGATGACTCTCCTCCACATCTGTCGATCTTGTGCCATATATATATATATATATATATATATATATATATATATATATATATATATATATATATATATATATATATATATATTGTTGTGCTGGAAGCTTCCCCCGGCGACCATAGGCCTCTAGAAGGCTCCGGGAGGAACGAGCTGGGGGGCGGGGAACAAGGAGCTGTCCACCAGGCGCGGCCAGACGCCAGACGGGAAGTGTTGCCAACTCGCATATATTTTTGCTACATGTTCTTGTATGATCTAAAATATACTGTAACATTCTAGACTGTACTGTTCTGGATATATATAGGAGAAGAGTGCGAGAGAGGGCCAGTCCCAGTCACAGTAAGCTAGTGTTCAGTGAAGAGTCAGAGTGAAGTGTACTACTAAGGAAGAATATTAAACTACAGAAGTTGTGTAAAGTGTTTACATATCTCCCTCCCACGAAGTCTTGTGACGGCGACATGGAACCCAAGTAACACGTCCGGCATAACAATATATATATATATATATATATATATATATATATATATATATATATATATATATATATATATATATATATATATATATATATATATATATATCCTCCATCACACATCTGCTCCACTTTTTCTTAGGCCTTCCCACTGGCCGTCGTCCCTCAACTCTCAACTCCTCCACCTCAGATAACCCCCCCTTCTGCCCTTTTCACAAATCCAAAGGCCCGTGCTCCTCGTACAGAAGGGAGCAATCTTCCTCCCCACGCACACACACACACACACACACACACACACACACACACACACACACACTGCTTCAAAACTGCGAGCGGTACGCGCAGGAGGCGATTTTGGGGCGAAGGAGCGGGATGACGTCACTTGAAGCTAAAAATAAATAAATAAATAAATACCCGCCAGTTCAGGGGTTACTAAAGTTGGGGCAGTATGTGCACTCTGGATGTGCATTTTCGCCCTCTTTCACAGCGGGTTCAGGCAAGCCACGGACGTAAAACAAATGTATTTTTATTGTGCTATTGCGTGACTGTAATTCCAATGCCTACAAACGGCAGTGTGGGGTTTAAGGGAGAGCATGTTGAAGTGATTGATTTAAATTAGTCCGCCTTTCTTCGTTTTCTCTAAATCCCTGTTTCTACATTCTCTAGTTTGGCTCCAAGCAGTATCACGCATAAAGGTGCTATCACACGGGCAACTTTACAGGCATCTTGCCACCAATACGGGCAATCACGAGACGCCAATTATCGTCATCTTGAAGCCAGTAGCCAGTACTGGCGTCTTTGTTTACACTTTCAGCTGTTGTGTGGGCATTGTCTATAGTCTGTTCAGAGCAAGAAGGCGGTTCAGGGTGGAACTGGTATCGTCGTTTACCTCTACCCATGCTGCCAAATCAGCTTTCGTACATGCGTCTCTCTCTTATTTCCCATCCATGTGCTATTTGAAAGCGATATTTTATATATTCTGTATATAGTAAAGGAAGCTACATAGTACAACGAGTGTCGATGTTTAGGATTATAACAAGGATTTGTGTAAATTCTATGACATGTGGCAGCGATTTTTTCCCATGTTGTCACGTTGTGGTGTTGGCAGTGGTGGTGGTGGTGGTGGTGGTCGGTGTGTCCCCCAAGGTCCCTCCCCCGGGTAGAGAGGGAGAGAGAGAGATAAACAGCTAGGTGGATTGTGGGTGGGTAGGCCGGGAGAGAGTGCTAAGCTGATAATTGGCGGTCGAACTGGCAGCGCTGCACTCATGGGAATTCTGGAATCTGCCACTCCTTGAACCGCCTTCATGCTCCGAACAGACTATAGCCATGGAGCAAATTATTTGGTCCAAGGATGCTCTTGCCACCCTCTGTGAGCTCTATCGGGAAAGCAATTAAGTGTCTGTGGGACACCAGGGATGAAAACTATTCAAAGAGAAATATGTAGAGAGAAGTTTTCAAGAAATTAGCAGAAGCTCTGATGGAGTATCCCAACATATGGGACCTGTAACGCCTGGTAAATCCTTTATATATATATATATATATATATATATATATATATATATATATATATATATATATATATATATATATATATATATATAGTGTTGTGCTGGAAGCTTCCCGCGGCGGCCATGGGCCTCTAGAAGGCTCCGGGAGGAGCGAGCAGGGGGGCGGGGAGCAAGGAGCTGTCCATGCTCATGGGCTAGCGGCCAGGCGCCAGGCGGGAAGTGTTGCCAACTCGCACATATTTCTGCTACATGTTCTTGTATGATCTAAAATATACTGTAACGTTCTCTAGACTGTACTGCTCTGGACATATATAGGAGAAGAGGGCGAGAGGGGACAGTCCTAGTCATAGTAAGCTAGTGGTAAGTGAAGAGTCAGTGTGAAGTGTACTACTAAGAAAGAATATTAAACTACAGAAGCTGTGCAAAGTGTTTACATAAATGTAACACTTGTAACTCCGTGGAGAGGTGATATTATCTCCTCCCACGGAGTCTCCTGACGGCGACACGGAACCAAGTAACACGTCCGGCATAATATATATATATATCTATATATATATATATATATATATATATATATATATATATATATATATATATATATATATATATATATATATATATATATATATACACACACACACTCGATACTGAACTAAGGCAGTCATGACTGTTATATAATTGTGCTGCTTTAGAAATAAAGTATACCATCGTTTATCTCCTTGCTTATAATCACCATCTGCTGGCTTGTGTTGTCTGCCATCCTGTAGACCCACCCAACCGGAAGCAAAACATGAGAGAACCCATATATCTCAGAAATATTATTTTCGTTTCCCAGAGGCATTCCTTGATGGCCTTTAACAACTGCTACACATTTCAATTGCGTACTTTGCTTTAACACAGTATCACATTCTCCAAACCTCTGCATAACTGCTGTTCGTTCCTTCTATCATATCGTAAAGCTGTGCATAAAAGCTTTAACATGTTGGTGACGACTTTCCATCTCTAAATCCAAACTGGCTTTTCGGCAAAGTACCCGGCCATCTCTTCCAGATGATATATATCAATCTGTCTTTCACAGTTGTCTCTCAAGGTTTTAGTGAATAGTGAATACACTACAATATAGAGCTTTTCCTTATAGCTACACGCAGCTATGGCGTACCCACATAACTTATACCTTTATCTTTTCCTTTTCTTTGTTAATAGATAACACATCAACCCTCCTCCACCTTTGTACGTGCCACTTTCCCCTCTTCCAGTAAACACTGTTGCGAATCTTATCTCAGTTTAAAATATTATAGCTATAGTCAGAGGTGGGCGCGGTACTTTAAAATCAGGAGTGTGGTTGCGGTAGTGCGGTATTTTTTCCGGAGTAGTGCGGTTGCCATAGTGCGGTCCCATTTTTTTCTTTTTTCTTTCCCAGTGAGGTACGCGGTGTGCGGTACTGCGGTAGCGGTAGTCAAAATTAAAAATACTTCAGTGCCTATCCTGGCTATCCAAACAAAGGAAACATGCTTAAAATAGTACAATGAAAAATCGGCCGGCACCACGGTGTTGAAAAGGCCGGCACCGCGCTGGTTAAAGAAGACTCGCAGTGTAGTAGTTTAGTCTGTCTATTTAGTATTTAATTTTGAACAATAACTGAAAAGTCAATGATTGAGTCACTGATTCTGATGACTGATACCGATTGACTGATTGAGTCCGATTTACTTTATAAAAAAACATTTCTGTGAGCATGCTGCTTTGCAGATGTCGTCTTCGATAGTTTTCAAAGTACCGCAAAAAAAGTACCCCAGGATTTTTAAGTGCGGTCCGCGGTAGTGCGGTATTTTCAGAAATTTTACGGTAGTGCGGTACTTATATTGTGATGCGATACTACCGCACTACCGCACTAAGTACCGCACTTATCCACCTCTGACTATGGTTAGCTATTTGTGTTGGTGTGGGGCGATTTAATATAACGGTAATAACAAATGGAAGAAACTGGATTTTATAGGTTTATTTTTTCAGGAAACTTTAAAATAATAATTCCGTAAGTAACCTATATAGCTTATACTATAGTACATCTAAAAATACTACGTTAGTCAGTCCACCAGCCCACCCATTCCCGTCCCCGTCCCTTCCCCATCTCATCTCCGTCCCTTCCCCATCTCCACCCCATTCCCATCCCCATCCCCAACCCATCCCCTTCCCCATCTCATCTCCGTCCCTTCCCCATCTCCACCCCATCCCCATCCCCCAACCCATCCCCTTCCCCATCTCATCTCCGTCCCTTCCCCATCTCCACCCCATTCCCATCCCCATCCCCAACCCATCCCCTTCCCCATCTCATCTCCGTCCCTTCCCCATCTCATCTCCGTCCCTTCCCCATCTTCACCCCATCCCCAACCCATCCCCATCCCCGTCCCATTCAATCCCCGTCACATCCCATCCCCGTCCCTTCCCATCCCATCCAAGGCCCATCCCATCCCATCCCCGTCCCATCCCATCCCTGTCCCCGTCCCATCCCATATCCCAGTCCCACCCTATCCCTGTTCCATCATAAAAAGTCCCATCCCGGTCCCCGTCCCATCTCATCCCTGTCCCCGTCCCATCCCATCCCCGTGCCATCCCATCCCATCCCATATCCCACCCAAGTCCCATCCCTGTCCCCGTCCCATCCCATCCTAGTCCCACCCCATCCCCGTAGCCTGCGTCCCACCTCATCCCATCCAAGTCACATAACCCTGTCCCCGTCCCATCCCATCCAAGTCCCATCCATATATCCCCGTTCCATATTCCATCCCATCGCTGCCCCCGTTGATCCCATCCCATTCCCGTCCCATCCCATCCAAGTCCCATCCCTATCCCGCCATGCATGCAGTCCCATCTCATCCAAGTCCCATATCCCTGTCCCCGTCCCACTCATCCCCGTCCCATCTCTATCCTCGTCCCATATTCCATCCCATCCAAGTCCCATCCCTGTCCCCGTCCCACCCCATTCCCGTCCCATTCCATCCCATCCCCGTCCCATAACATCCCCGTCCCATCCCATCCCCGTCGCATTCCATCCCCGTCCCATATAACATCCCCGTCCCATCCCATCCCCTGATCCCCGTCGCATTCCATCCCCGTCCCATCCCCGTCTCATCCCCGTACCATAACATCCCCGTCCCATCCCATCCCCGTCCCATCCCATCCCTGTCGCATTCCGTCCCCGTCCCATCCCCGTCCCATAACATCCCCGTCCCATAACATCCCCGTCGCATTCCATCCCCGTCACATTCCATCCCCGTCCCAACCCATTCCCATCCCATCCCAGTCGCATACCATCCCCTTCCCATAACATCCCTGTCCCATCCCATTCCCGTCGCATTCCATCCACGTCCCATCCCCGTCCCATAACATCCCCGTCCCATCCCATCCCCGTCGCATTCCATCCCCGTCCCATCACCGTCCCATAACATCCCCGTCCCATCCCATCCCCGTCGCATTCCATCCCCGTCCCATCACCGTCCCATCCCATCCCCGGCGCATTCCATCCCCGTCCCATCACCGTCCCATAACATCCCCGTCCCATCCCATCCCCGTCGCATTCCGTCCCCGTCCCATAACATCCCCGTCCCTTCCCAGTCCCTTAACATTCCAGTCCCGTCCCATCCCATCCCCGTCCCATAACATCCCCTGTCCCATCCCTTTCCCTTCCCATCCCCGTCGCATTCCATCCCCGTCCCATCCCCGTCCCATAACATCCCCGTCCCATCCCATCCCCGTCACATCATATCCCCGTCGCATTCCATCCCCGTCCCATCCCCGCCGCATAACATCCCCGTCGCATTCCATCCCCGTCCCATCCCCGCCGCATAACATCCCGTCCCATCCCTGTCCCATAACATCCCGTCCCATCCCGTCCCATAACATCCCTGTCCCATCCCCGTCCCATAACATTCCCTTCCCGTCCCATCACCGTCCCATCCCATCCCCGTCGCATTCCATCCCCGTCCCATCCCCGTCGCATTCCATCCCCGTCCCAACCCCGTCGCATTCCATCCCGTCCCATCCCCGCCGCATAACATCCCTGTCCCATCCCCTGTTGCATTCCATCCCGTCCCATCCCCGCATCCATCCCGTCCCATCCCCGTAGCATTCCATCCCCGTCCCATCCCCGCCGCATTCCATCCCCGTCCCATCCCCGCCGCATAACATCCCCGTCCCATCCCCGTTGCATTCCATCCCCGTCCCATCCCCGTCGCATTCCATCCCCGTCCCATCCCCGTTGCATTCCATCCCCGTCCCATCCCCGTTGCATTCCATCCCCGTCCCATCCCCGTTGCATTCCATCCCGTCCCATCCCTGCTGCATTCCATCCCCGTCCCATCCCCTGTCGCATTCCATCCCCTGTCCCATCCCCGTCGCAGTCCATCCCCGTCCCATCCCCGCCGCATTCCATCCCCGTCCCATCCCCGTCGCATTCCATCCCCGTCCCATCCCCTGTCGCATTCCATCCCGTCCCATCCTTGCATTCCATCCCCGTCCCATCCCCGTCGCATTCCATCCCCGTCCCATCCCCGTCGCATTCCATCCCCGTCCCATCCCCGGCGCGTTCCATCCCCTGTCCCATCCCCGTTGCATTCCATCCCCGTCCCATCCCCGTTGCATTCCATCCCCGTCCCATCCCCGTCGCATTCCATCCCCGTCCCATCCCCGTAGCATTCCATCCCCGTCCCATCCCCTGTTGCATTCCATCCCCGTCCCATCCCCTTAGCATTCCATCCCCGTCCCATCCCCGCCGCATTCCATCCCCGTCCCCTCCCCGTCGCATTCCATCCCTGTCCCATCCCCGTCGCATTCCATCCCCGTCCCATCCCCGTCGCATTCCATACCCGTCCCATCCCCGTCGCATTCCATCCCCGTCCCATCCCCGTCGAATTCCATCCACGTCCCATCCCTGCTGCATTCCATCCCGTCCCATCCCCGTCGCAGTCCATCCCCGTCCCATCCCCGTTGCATTCCATCCCCGTCCCATCCCCGTCGCATTCCATCCCCGTCCCATCCCCGTCGCATTCCATCCCCGTCCCATCCCCGTCGCATTCCATCCCCGTCCCATCCCCGTCGCATTGCCTCCCGTCCCATCCCCTGCTGCATTCCATCCCCGTCCCATCCCCGCCGCATTCCATCCCCGTCCCATCCCCGTCGCATTCCATCCCCGTCCCATCCCCGTCGCATTCCATCCCCGTCCCATCCCCGTTGCATTCCATCCCCGTCCCATCCCCGTTGCATTCCATCCCCGTCCCATCCCCGTCGCATTCCATCCCCGTCCCATCCCCGTCGCATTCCATCCCCGTCCCATCCCCGCCGCAGAACCTCCCCGTCCCATCCCTGTTGCATTCCATCCCTGTCCCATCCCCGTCGCATTCCATCCCCGTCCCATCCCCGCCGCATAACATCCCCTGTCCCATCCCTGCATTCCATCCCCGTCCCATCCCCGTCGCATTCCATCCCCGTCCCATCCCCGCCGCATAACATCCCCTGTCCCATCCCCTGCATTCCATCCCGTCCCATCCCCGTCCCATCCCTGTCCCATCCCCGTCCCATCCCATCCCATCCCCGTCCCATCCCCGTCCGCATAACATCCCCTGTCCCATCCCCTGTTGCATTCCATCCCGTCCCATCCCCTGTCCCATCCCGTTGCATTCCATCCCGTCCCATCCCCGCCGCATAACATCCCCGTCCCATCCCCGTCCCATCCCCGTCCCATCCCCGTTGCATTCCATCCCCGTCCCATCCCCGCCGCATAACATCCCGTCCCATCCCCATCCCCGTCCCATCCCCGCCGCATAACATCCCCTTCCCATCCCCGTAGCATTCCATCCCAGTCCCATCCCCGTACCATCCCCGTCCCATCCCGCATAACATCCCCGTCCCATCCCCGTCGCATTCCATCCCGTCCCATCCCCGCCGCATAACATCCCTGTCCCATCCCTGTTGCATTCCATCCCCTGTCCCATCCCCTGTCGCATTCCATCCCCGTCCCATCCCCGCCGCATAACATCCCTGTCCCATCCCTGCATTCCATCCCGTCCCATCCCCTGTTGCATTCCATCCCTGTCCCATCCCCGTCCCATCCCCGTCCCATCCCCGTCCCATCCCCTGCCGCATAACATCCCCTGTCCCATCCCCGTCCCATCCCCGTCCCATCCCCGTCCCATCCCCGTCCCATCCCCGCCGCATAACATCCGTCCCATCCCCGTCCCATCCCCGCATAACATCCCCTCCCATCCCCGTTGCATTCCATCCTCGTCCCATCCCCTGTTGCATCATCCCCGTCCCATCCCCGTCCCATCCCTGTTGCATTCCATCCCCGTCCCATCCCCGTCCCATCCCGTTGCATTCCATCCCGTCCCATCCCCGTCCCATCCCCGTTGCATTCCATCCCCGTCCCATCCCCGTCCCATCCCCGCCGCATAACATCCCTGTCCCATCCCCGTTGCATTCCATCCCGTCCCATCCCCGCCGCATAACATCCCTGTCCCATCCCCGTTGCATTCCATCCCGTCCCATCCCGTCCCATACCCGTCGCATTCCATCCCCGTCCCATCCCCGTCACATTCCATCCCCGTCCCATCCCCGTCGCATTCCATCCCCGTCCCATAACATCCCCGTCCCATCCCCGTCCCATACCCGTCGCATTCCATCCCCGTCCCATCCCCGTCACATTCCATCCCCGTCCCATCCCCGTCCCATCCCCGTCACATAACATCCCCGTCCCATCCCCGTCGCATTCCATCCCCGTCCCATAACATCTCCGTCCCATAACATCCCCGTCCCATCCCCATCGCATTCCATCCCCGTCCCATCCCCGTCCCATAACAGCCCCGTACCATCCCCGTCGCATTCCATCCCCGTCCCATCCCCGTCGCATTCCATCCCCGTCGCATTCCATCCCCGTCCCATAACATCCCCGTCCCATCCCCGTCGCATTCCATCCCCGTCCCATCCCCGTCGCATTACATCCCCGTTCCATCCCATAACATCCCCGTCCCATCCCCGTCCAATCCCCGTCCCATCCCCGCCGCATAACATCCCCGTCCCATAACATCCCCGTCCCATCCCCATCGCATACCAGCCCCGTCGCATTCCCTCCCCGTCCCAACCCCATCGCATTCCATCCCCGTCGCATTCCATCCCCGTCCCATCCCCGCCGCATAACATCCCCGTCCCATCCCCGTTGCATTCCATCCCCGTCCCATCCCCGTGCCATACCCGTCGCATTCCCCGTCGCATTCCATCCCCGTCCCATTCCATCCCCGTCCCATCCCCGTCGCATTCCATCCCCGTCCCATAACATCCCCGTCCCATCCCCGTCCCATACCCGTCGCATTCCATCCCCGTCCCATCCCCGTCACATTCCATCCCCGTCCCATCCCCGTCCCATCCCCGTCACATAACATCCCCTGTCCCATCCCCGTCGCATTCCATCCCCGTCCCATCCCCGTCGCATTCCATCCCCGTCCCATAACATCTCCGTCCCATAACATCCCCGTCCCATCCCCGTCGCATTCCATCCCCGTCCCATCCCCGTCCCATAACATCCCTGTCCCATCCCCGTCGCATTCCATCCCCGTCCCAACCCCGTTGCATTCCATCCCCATCGCATTCCATCCCCGTCCCATAACATCCCCGTCCCATCCCCGTCCCATAACATCCCCGTCCCAACCCCGTCCCATTCCATCCCGTCCCATCCCCGTCCCTAACATCCCCGTCCCATCCCCGTCCAATCCCCGTCCCATCCCCGTCGCATTCCATCCCCGTCCCATAACATCCCCGTCCCATTCCCGTCGCATTCCATCCCCGTCGCATTCCATCCCCGTCCCATCCCCGTCGCATTCCATCCCCGTCCCATCCCCGTCCCATAACATCCCCGTCCCATCCCCGTCGCATTCCATCCCCGTTGCATTACATCCCCGTTGCATTCCATCCCCGTCCCATAACATCCCCGTCCCATCCCCGTCGCATTCCATCCCCGTCCCATCCCCGTCCCATAACATCCGTGTCCCATCCCCGTCGCATTCCATCCCCGTCCCATCCCCGTCCCATAACATCCCCGTCCCATCCCATCCCCGTCGCATTCCATCCCCGTCCCATAACATCCCCTTCCCATCACATCCCCGTCCCATCCCATCCCTGTCGCATTCCATCCCCGTACCATAACATCCCAGTCCCATCCCATCCCTGTCGCATTCCGTCCCCGTCCCATCCCCGTCCCATAACATCCCCGTCCCATCCCATCCCCGTCGCATTCCATCCCCGTCCCATAACATCCCCGTCCCATCCCATCCCCGTCGCATTCCATCCCCGTCCCATAACATCCCCGTCCCATCCCATCCCCGTCGCATTCCATCCCCGTCGCATTCCATCCCCGTCCCAACCCCGTCCCATCCCATCCCCGTCGCATTCCATCCTCGTCCCATAACATTCCCGTCCCATCTCATCCCCGTCCCATCCCATTCCCGTCGCATTCCATCCCCGTCCCATCACCGTCCTATAACATCTCCGTCTCATCCCATCCCCGTCGCATTCCATCCCCGTCGCATTCCATCCCCGTCCCATCCCATCCCCGTCGCATTCCATCCCCGTCCCATCCCCGTTCCCGTCCCCGAACCCCGCCCCCTCTCCCCCCACCCACCGCCGCCGCCGCCGCCTCCACCACCACGTCGAGTCCAGTGAGCGTCTGGCGATGCTCAGCTGTTAATAGTTCCGTCGACAGGATGGTCCAAAATGGCAGCAAATCTCCAACCTGAGGAAGAATTGGTGAGTGCTGACCCGTAACAGTTTTCCTTTGGGTGTTGGTGCCCCCGAGGTGGTGGGGCAGCAGGGTGGGCCGGGCAGGGGCGGTATCCTCACACACCTCCATCTCACACGTCAATTATTCCCACAGGCCGATGGGGAGATTACTCGAGTTTTCATGAGGGTTTTTTTTTAACATTCATGGTGCAGCAGAAGGCTCACTACCGCCAAGGTCATTAAGCTACCCCTGGAAATGCCCTCAACGCCCACGGAAGCCTTGTAAGATATGTGTGCTTGGCCGCCCTAAGGCTTGAGATACGGGCCCTTGTGTCAGGCAGTTTGACAAATTAATGACGTTCTGGCAGATCACCGGAATTCCGTCAGTCCAGGGGCTGTGTAGCATGGGCCAGACCTCAGAACTGTAGCACTAGCGAGATTAAAATTGGCTGGTGGTGGTTGGGCTGTGGGCTGGCTGGTGGTGGTTGGGCTGTGGGCTGGCTGGTGGTGGTGTGAATATTGGATGACCTGGTAGTCCATTGTAATCAGGGTTGTGGAGTTGCATATAGAAAATTTTGACTCCGACTCCAGCAAATTTTAAGGTTGTGACTCGGACTCAAACTCCCCACCCCCTCCCCACTCCCCTCTTCTGCAGTACAGTGGAAGGCAAATCAAACCCAGCCACACCACACCACACCCAGCCACAAAATATCACACGTATTGTAAAGAAGTTGGAGTCAGAAATGTTTTTACTAACTCAGACCCCGGCAAAAAGTAGGCGACTCTGGTGACTCCGATTCCAACTCCACAGCCTTGATCATAATCCTCGTGGCAGTGTGGCTCAGACTTTAGAATTGTAACGATAATGGGATGATGAAAGACAGGCACAACTTGTTTCGTGTCAGTGCTGGTGGGGGTTGGGCTGTGAACTTGGCCAGTAGTTTACCGCCCATATTAGCCAATTCAAATTACAGTATATACAAGCGGTATGGATGGTGGAGCAGACAGCAGAACATTTATGAAAGAGTTGGAAACTCTTCTGCCGTGGCTATCCCCTGGTGGGAGCTCCTAGGAACAGGCGTCGATGAAAGGATGATGATGATGCAGCCACGTAAATATGTATTTCCTGACAATGGAGTGGCTATTTGTCAAGCAGTGCCTGTACAGTATTTAGTCTGTATATGTACGTACGTACCTCTTAGGGAAGTGCTCAGAGCATAAATAGGTAAATATTCATTAGAGGTCACTCAAAGATTTCATGGATGAGACTGCCGTTTCTAATCGTATTTTAACGTGCTTTTGAAGGAAATCACAATCATTTCCCTCACAGATTGCCCCCCCCCCCCCCCACACACACACACACACAAAGAATGGCGGTTTATATGAAACACTAAACAGACTATCATACATACAATGCATTAAAGCATATCAGAAACGGCGAAAATTTTAATTTGAATAAAAAACGACAAACCTAGTAAACGTAGGTACTAAGTTTTTTTTTAGTGTGTATGTTGTGTGCACGTCTGTATAGCAGCATAGCACACTTGGCGAGAGACTGCGAGGCACTGAGGCTGCCAGGTTGGCAGAGGGGCCGGTATTATTCTAGTGTTTGCCCATACTCACCCCTCGCAACCAAAATTGGCTAGGGGGCCATTGAGACTTCGGGGAATGCGGTGGTAAACATGAAATGCGTCGCAAATGCATACTTTTTGAGTTATCAGGGGTTGAAAAATACCCTAGATGTAGGGAAATTCCTTACAATTACTTAGATGTAGGGAAATTTCATACATTCCGGGTTTTTTTTACAACGTACGGGAACCACGCAAGGTAATTATTGAAAGTCACTCTGCACCTCGAAAATACGATATTACGCCTCCATATTGTACTTAAGGGCATATTATACATACGGACGATGTGTTTACATGGCGACGCCATTGGAATATGAGCAGTGTTGCCAATGATCCGGTTAGCAATGATACGCTAGGTGAGACCAGGTCCACCACGCGTGGTTATTTATTTATTTATTTTTTTTTGGAACACGCACCTTTGCCTAATACTATTTCCGATGGTACGCTAGGTTAGCGGTGGTACGCTTAGTTAGCCATTAGCCCACGCATGTGAGACCAGGTCCACCACGCGTGGTTATTTTTTTTTTAGAACACGCACCTTTACCTAATACTATTACCGATGGTACGCTTGGTTAGCGATGGTACGCTTAGTTAGCCATTAGCCCACGCATGTGAGACCAGGTCCACCACGCGTAGTTATTTTTTTTTTCAAACATGCACCTTTAAGAGGGGGGGGGTCCAGGGGGGGTGCAGCCCCCCCCTGGTTAGCAGGGGGGTCGGGGGGGGCAAAGCCTCCTTGTTAGCAGGTCATAAAGTTCGATTGGAGTAGTTTAAATATACTCCCCCACCCAAATACCCTGAGTTCACGCAGGTCCCCCAAGATCGTTGGGGGAAGGGGATTAATTCGGCTTCTTTACTTTTAAGTACTTTTTTTTTTTTCACTATGATATATGGAGGTGTATTATCGTATTCTGGAGGCACGGAGTCAATATCCACAATCACCTTGTATACTGGGAATACGAGCTCGTGAAGCAGATTCAAAATCCGGTCAGTAAGGATTCATGTGTTCAAACAGCTCAGGCGGGAGGCTCGAGAGCCTGCACTTCCTGCACAAGCCGCAGTAGTGTTAAAGGCGCGGTGTTGGATGGATCCCGGCTAGCCGGTGGTTTTACTTGTGTCAGTGATAAACAATGAAGATACACTGTGTTTGGTGCCACGGACTCTACTTGGAGGACAGAAACCTTGCGATGAGGTGACAACCTGAGAGGGCATGAGTGTGGTGTAGGCGGTTTATGTGAGCACAGATGGCCGCCGGTGCCACGCCAGATGGTGAGGTGAGCATCGTTTGGTGGGTTCACTACGCTTCTCTCTCGAAACAAGCTTGGGTATCCACTGAGTGCGTGGTTTTCGTATGGGAAACACTAAATTCGTCCCAAACGCTTATTTTAGTGGTGGTGGGAGGAAAAATTACCTAAATTTAGGGAATTTCCCTAGATTTAGGGAGTTTTTATCCCCCCCCCACTAAAAAAATATGCGAATGCGACGGATTTCGTGTCCCCCACCCAAAACCCCGCATTCCCACCAGGTCCCCAGGCTTGTATGGTGGGAAGGGGGGAGTATGGGCAAACACTAGAATTTTACCGAGGGGCCCTGCGGGGTGGCCGTATTGTTATGGGTATGGGTAAAATTGTACAAGTGTGTCAATCCCGCACTTGCAGACGAAATTTTTTTTAGGGGTAGTTTTTGGGTTGTTATGAAATAATCTGATAACTGTTTCTGTCACAAATCATTAAATGACTGACTTTTCAATACCTACTTTACACCCGTTGCCACACGCCGCTGCAACTGCAAAATAACTCGCAGAGAGATGTTCAGCTTGCTTACAGTTTCTACATTTCACTTACTGCTCACAAAGATCACAAGTGGACAAACTAGACCAAAACCAGGCACATTAATGCTTTCCTGTTGTGTATTCCCCCAGTGTG
This sequence comes from Eriocheir sinensis, assembly GCF_024679095.1. Classification (NCBI taxonomy): domain Eukaryota; kingdom Metazoa; phylum Arthropoda; class Malacostraca; order Decapoda; family Varunidae; genus Eriocheir; species Eriocheir sinensis. The sequence goes on from NC_066528.1 coordinate 7,290,693, forward strand.
CATGCGTGGCGGACAGCAGAACAACTTATTTCTGCGAAGAGTTATTTCTCGCAACACCGGCCGCCATGTCCTGTCCTGTGCTGTCGTATTTCCACGCCCAACATGAAGTGCCGAATAAATTGAAACTAACTAAACCTAACCTAACCTACCTTACTGGGGGGGTTAGCTCCCCTCGACCCCCTCAAGCTTTGTCAGTACGGACACTCACACACCCTTGGCTAAATTTCCCATTACATTTACATCCTGGATTGATACACAAGACTTTTCTTGTGGTATAATTACACTCTTCATTTGAATGGAAACCACGAGTATAATTACACTCTTTATTTGAACGGAAACCATGAGGAGGAAAATATTTTATCAGGTGGGCTGAAAAAGACGGTAACCGAAGTTTGGGGCAGCAGATAAAGGAAGAAGGGCGATGTGGCTAGGAGATGCTTTTGTAGTTACTGGAAGCGGGTGGTTCAAAAACTGTTCTCAGTCGGTGCCCGTGAATTTATGACTGTCTGACCTTGTCTGTTATATCTGAAATCCATTATAAGCAGGTCCATTATATCAAATGTTTACTGTATAAACTAATTAACCATATTTACTTATCTAGTTTAATAACCTATTGCCCCCAAAACAGTAAGGTTCTGCTTAAAATAGTAACCTCTATGAACTAATCTAACCTAAGAAAACCTTACTTCTATAAAAAAATAAAAAAAAAAACATCCTGAAAAATTTAGTTTGTATGTTCTATAATCTAACCTAACCTTGACACAACCACAGAAATAAACATTGGTGAAAAAGTATCTAATTACCAGCCACAGCATCGTCAATCAAAGCGGCTTGATAGTAAACACTGCCCAGCACGGCGCATCATCATTATATTATAATAATTTCTTTACATTAAATTTGTGAAAAGTATTTTATATACTAGACATCACGGGATAGTTATAAGTAAGTATAGTAAAGTTTAGAATATTTGTATCTAGCCTCTAAGGGAATAATACCCATATAAATATATTTTTCACTTCTAAACAATTTTTCTGCATTCATTTCTATTTTATCTATAATTCATTTTATACTTGAGAGTTATTAAGGAAGATTTTGGAAACTACCTGGGAGCAATATCGTGTAGATCTAATGGCTCTGATGCACTGGTCAGCACCTAGCTATAAATCCGCGGGCCGAGGTTCGAATCTCGGCCCAGGCAGTTGGCGAACATCTTACCCAACTGTTCATCCTCCCTTGGGGCTGATTGATATATTGGTACCTGGTATGAAAAATGAAGTGGGTTTTCACAGAACAAATTATGAATTGGTCAGAAACATAATGAAGACGCGCTTCAAAGTTGGCTAAACACTCCCTAACCCCAACTACCACCAAATACTAATTGTCATTTCATTAACTTAGCAAGAGTTTTTGAAAAGTTAAATTTATTTTTAATGTCATAATAAATCTTTGCATGTAATTTTATTTGCTTCAGTCACCTGGTCCTCTCCTGCAAAGCAGGATATTAGTCACTCAAAGGGAGGGTGTCAGAAGTTGCCACTTTCCTCCTTGTTGCCAGGTTTGAGGACATGTCAGGATGATAATCTTGCACATCAGATGGACTTATCTTCCTTATTTTTGGTCTTTTTGGTGTCATTGTGGGTTCTTGCATCATTAGTGTAGCTACTCTAATGTTGAGGACTTCAAACCCTGTGGGAACCAGCAAGCAATATATATACAATAATACCTTGGTTTATGAGTGCCTTAGTTTATGAGCATTTTGATTTACGAGCAAAAGAAAATCACTAAAATTGCTTTGGTTTACGTGCGGTGACTTGCTGTACGCATACCTGTCAAGTCTTACGTTTTCTGCGTAAGTCTTACGTAATTTCGGTGATTTCAAGTCTTACGGTGTAAGTTGAAAATCTTACGTTTTTTCTCCGCTAGTGATGTTTTTTTTAATATGTTTGTTTTAAACAATTTGAAATATATAATACGTGCCATATTTAAATTCATGTGAGTGTGCTGAGTAACGGTTACTGTTACGGTTAGTGTGTGTGTGGGGTGGGGGGGTTGTCATGACCTCCGTGTGACTGCCAGCATGCTAGAGAAAGCTAGGTCTTGTACTGTTGAGTACAACAAAAAGCATCAGTGAGCTGCAGTAGGTTCACTGCAGCTCACTGATGCTCTTTGTTGTACTGTTGTACACAATGTAAACACATGACACATTTGTTTTGAAACAAATTAATATTGAATGACTAAAAAATATGGTTTTCATATGGTTTGATTACCGTTTTATACACAAACTTGTGGTCTCTAACGCAAAATCTTATGGCAAGACACCACAGTAGCTTGACAGGTATGACAGTACGAGCATCCTGTTTTAACGAGTTGAAGACGCAAGTGTTGGTTCCTGTTGTTCACCACAGTCAGTGTTGCCAGATGTGCAATAATTATCGCAAAATGCGATAATTTTGTCATCTGTGCGATATGCGATAGTAAGCTTGTGATAATACAATAATTTCACTAAATGTGCGTTACTTGAGTCTAGAATACAATAATTTACTTAATATCATTGCGCTGATTTTCCTTCAAAATACATATGAATATACAGTAAGTGATATGATAGAAAACCACGCACATATTAACCTAACGTTCGAGATTCCAGAATTTTACATATCTAGTTCCTTTTTTATACTCATCACCCGGCCCCGCCCCGGTTTGCGGGCAGCCCTGCAGCTGTTGCATAGCTACTAGCGCGTGGGCGTGCCCAAGGTACTCGTACCTTGGGCGTGCTGTCCCTGTCATGGCAGTTTTCCATCCCGTCCATGGATGTGTCAGTTGGATGTGTCAGTGCTCTTTCTTTGAAACTCCATTGCATCATTGCAGATATAAAAGACTGTAGTGAGGAAGCAGTGGATAGGGGTGAAACAGACTTAATACTTAATGAATGATGATGTTAGAATTAGATCCCTTTATTTAGGTGGTGGTGATAATTTTGGTAAAAAAATCGATAATTTTAAGTGCTAGATACGATAATAAGGTTTTTTGAGAATCTTGCAATGCTGGCCACAAGACGAGGACGCTCAGAGCGGAAAACAATGGGCATGGGGTCTCAAGCTGGTATCACAGTGGGTCTTTTTCTTCCAACTGTGTTGATGGTTGGCGCAACAGGCAACTCCAGCTTTTCTGGGTGTGCGTCACATACGACCAAGGTCAGTTGCCCATATCCACAAGGTAAACAAACCAGTTGCCCAAAAGTAAGGGCTGTTGTGGCTTGTGTTGCGGTTACTCAAATTATGGACTCGTTGCTGCAGTTAATTGGAAGGAAGAAGACATTGTGGGTACGAACATGGCTTCAAAGACAGGAGGAAAGGAGTGTTTACCCAAACCGACAACTCGCTCCCGGTTGGACTTGGCCATGGGGGCAACTGTGGTTGCTCATAGCTCCAACGGTTGGAGGAAAACGCTTGGTGTGACACACCTTAGTCCGCTTTGTACACTCGCAGAGGTAGCACCGCGCACTCATGTCTGCATGTGTTTGTGTTCTTAGTGTGCGATCTTTGTTTTCAGCACTACAGTTACTTTGATTCTGTATAAAATAACATGTAAAATGATTTTTATGTTAATATTTTGGTGGGTATGGGATGCATTAATGGGATTCCCATTAATTTAAATGGGGAAATTTGTTTTGGTTTGCAAGCAAAATTCTGGAATGAATTAAACTCGTAAACCGAGGTATGACTGTATATATATATTTTTATCACCAAAAGTGAAGAAATGAAGTAGTAGTCAAGTGCAATACTTTATTTACGAAACTTACTCTGTGAAGTCCTGTAAACTTTCTCCTACCGTACTTGCTCGACAACTTAGAGTGCAGAGTGTGTGAAAGATGGTGGTGGAAAGGTGAAGCAGCTTTTTCTCGCTCCTCTTACTGGTCCATCAGAATCAGTATTTCCAGTCTTTTCTTCCCCAAGCCTCTACAGACTATTACGGTACCTTCTTACTCATCCTGTGGCCTTTTTAGAGATCTTAGGCATGATGGTGACGAAGGTATTGCCTCAATAACCACCAGAAAATGAAGCTTTCAGTGATGGACATGCCAAAGAGAGCAATACACATTCACATCTCAATGAGGTGAGGCAGCCACCGGTGTTTTTCACACTCACCATCATTACCTCCCAACAGACTAGACTGGTTTGCCACTTACTGTTTGTGTTCAGAAATGTGTCTTTCACTAAAATATGTAAAAAAAAAAAAAATAGAAATCTGTTAGTTTACCACATTGATGAAGTAGTACATATAGAATACAAAAACAAAGGGCAGAGCACTCAGATGTGCATTCATATAATATTAGTGTTAAGGTGGTAAATGTTCTCACATGATGCTCATGCTTCACACATAACTAAACAATGGTACTGGGAAGACTTCCCAATGTTTTTGGTAATTTTCTTTACTTCTCTCTTTTTGCACCAGGGGCCAATCCCCTTTGGAATATCATCAGTATTATGCTAAAATTGGGTATTTCATTAAAATCCTTTTGAAATTGAAAAAGCGTTAACTACATACATTCGTCCCTCAAATAGTACGGTTTCCAATACAGGTAACTCTTGATTTATGCGAGTATTGTGTCCTTGAAGAGGTCGCGTAAATCAAAAATAATGTAAATCAAACGAGGTAGGTTTCTATCGAGAAATAAATATTCACTTCATTTAGAGAGAGAGAGAGAGAGAGAGAGAGAGAGAGAGAGAGAGAGAGAGAGAGAGAGAGAGAGTATCCATATCACCGAGATATCCACTCAGGCACTGAGTCTCAGCCTTACTCGTGTGAGGAAGAAATAAGGGACACCATGAGCGACTAGCCTGTATTGGTCCCCGTACTGAGCAGCCTGGTACTGGTACCGTACCATATAGCTGGTACCGTTAGTACCGGTACTGGTACTGGTACCTGCCCACCCCTATTCTTGAGTAGCGTGGCAGCGTGGGTACTGTATTGTTGTTCAAGTGGTGCGTGGGAAGAACTGAGCTCAGCTGTGTGGCCATGGCGCCATGTGAGTTCAGTTGCGTAAGACATCTGGTGGCCACTCCATAAAATATTGCGTATAAGTGAAAAAACGTGTAAATTACACATTTATATGGATTTTGGACTCCGCGATATTTCAAAAACGCGTAAACCAAACACGCGTAAATCGAGTTACCTGTAGTACGGTTTCAGTTTTATACAGATTGTCATGGAAGAACTTTTTTAGGACTTTTAAATTTCCCGCTCGTCGCACTGTAGCCATGGCGTGAGTGGCAACACTGTTTTACCAAAACACCTGCTGAAAGCATCCCAAAGCATTCGAGAAAGGTGTCATCTTGCAGAAGAATTCAGATTTAGGAGAAGTTACGTTTTGGGATGAGTTATGTTGCAGTAGGGAGAGCATACCACATGAATGAGAGCAGTGTTCGCTTTATCTATCATAATGTAAAAGAAATTCTTGCCGCAGTAACTGCCAGTGCTCCAAGTGCGCTGCAAGAGTAAAGATAAAGGCAGTCCTTTTACTAAGCCTCGTCGTTGCTATGGTAACGGCGTCTCACTAACAGCAAAATGGGGTACGCTGATCTTCCTGATGCAATGGAAGCACTTAAGTGTTTATTTGGGCCGCCATATTTGCTGATGATGTCATCACAGCACAGAGGCGTTCCACCTTACAAAGCCAGGAGCGGGGCGGACTTGCCGAGTTTGCAACTCGTGCTGCCGCGTCACGTATTTGAGAGCACTTGGGAAGTACTGAGAGTCCCAATTCCCTCTCTCAAACGCAGCCCAGGAGTGTTTCTATGGGGGTCACTAATTTTATATGGATTTTCGAATAGTACGGGGGTCTTGTCTATAGAGGTGAAAACTCTCTTGCAGTAGAGGTGCCATTTTCCCACAGAAAGTTTCTTGCCAGCTGATTGGTTGAATATATGGCATCCAAATACATCATTGTATTTGAAATATTTACCAGGTAATGTGAACTAACACCTATTTACCTATTCAGGTTTCTCCCTGTGATAATTATATGTTACATGAATTAAAAATGATAACAAGTAAAGAGATTTTGAAGCAATGTGCTGCCAAGTCTTGATTTGTTGACATCAGTCACTGAAGTCAGCAACACAAGCATGTGTTTGGTTGCACACCACTTCACATATATTTTTTCTATAAATTTTAATGCAGATTGAGACAGGTTGCATCAAACACAAGAAAAGCATGTAATTATCAACTTTTTCAAAGTCAGAATCTACGCAGATGACTGAAATGAGAGCACAAGTGGATGCATTGTAGCTGTAGGCTATACTGTAAACCTTTTCTGTAGATTACAAAGCATTAGATAAAACTGTATATTAATATTGCTTTTTCCCATCTGTAGTTATGAAACTAATGAATATAATGATAGTCATGTGTACTATTTCCCAATCTGCATTAAAATATGTGAAAAAATACACATGAAGCAGTGTGCACCCAAACTCATGTTTGTGTTACTAACTTGGGCGACTGATGTCAACAAATCAAGATTAACCAGCACATTACTTCATAATCTTTATTAGGGATGTACCGATACCCAAATTTTGACCGATACCGATACGGATACCCCAATATTTGATCGATACCGATACCTGTGCACTGATTTTTTTTATACCACAATTCCAGCAGCTAAAGGGCAATATCGAATGTTAAGAAGAAAAAAAAAGACCCACTATTCATTCCGCCATACGAGTAGAAGGGAAGAAAGCGAGGGAGGAGGTGCCTTGTGAGGTCTAGTTGACTCGGCTCGGTTAACTTTAACTTAATTGCCGTACATTTAGACTGTGAAGAAATCCCCAGACCCTGGCAGCGTGCGGGGTGACTGTCTGACTGCCTGAGGCAGGCAAATGAGGTGAGTGGAGGGGCTCCGCCAATCCCGCGCCGAAGCTACTATACCTGTATTGTACGCGTCCGCAGTACCAAAGGCTATACTGTATATGTACTATGTATTATATACTTGCATTCAAAGTAATGTGAATCTTATCGTTTAAACTTTAAAGTGATGAGAAATAAATCGCGGGAAATTCCAAACCATATAGTACGCCTATCATGATACTAGATAATTACACTTTTCTAATACTTTTTCAACAATTTAGAAAATCCAATTTCTATTGAACAAAATTATTTGTAACGAGTGACATGCGACATACAAAACTCCTTCAAGTATCGATAGTATCGGCAGAAAATCAGCCGATACCGATACCAATACTCTTAAAATGTGCCAATACCACCGATAATGTTGCATAACGTTATGCAACGTTGCCATGAGTGGTGTCCTGCTGGGGACTGCTGGCAATGCGACGTTGCCACACAGGGGGTGCGATTTTCATGCCGTTTCCATCTGGGTTGTCACTGCAAGATGCTGCCAGTCAGAGGCTCACCCCCTGCCTGACATCGTTTTTCCCATCCTATGCTGTTTTCTCCCAACCGTCCCGTCCAGTCCTCACTGGCCCCGAATTTTTTTAACATGCTAAAAAAAATAGGCCCGCTTCCTGCCACTCGGTGGCGACCCCATGAGCCCACCCACGTTTATCACCAACCATGGCCACGATGCCACATGCTTTGTCCCGTTTTCACAGGTCGGGACAGAACGGGGCCGATCGGAACACCAAGTTGGCTATGTGTGAACCCAGCTTTAGTGAGATAGATGCATTCGTGGAAAGAAATATCACATTTCCAAAATATTGTAAAATCTCATAAGGAGCAGCCCATGAGATGCAAAAATAAATCTATGCATTCCTTTTGGTTAAGTGAGATACATTTGTGAAAAGAAAAATCACATTTCCATAATACTGTGAAATTCCATAATGAGCAGCCTATAAGATATAAAGATAAACATGTCCAATATCCCTGCATCACTGATAAGAGACTGAGTGCTGGAGATATGGTATGTGGCTTATTGCTAGTCTTTGAGCATGGTTGTAGTTCATCAGTTACAAAAATTCAGATTGTCCTGTTGATAACACTGTAATACAACACGAGTACAGTACTGTCTCCAGGATTGCGAGTTTCAAGTTTGCGATTCACCGAGTTTGCAACAGGGACCCCAAAAAATAGATTTTTATTGAAAACTGAAATTGCAATATGACCTGAAAGGAAAAGGAAAAGGCTGCTAAAACCAGGTTTTTTCACACCTTGTTGTGGTCCTTGACTCCCATTCTCACTCTTACCCACCCCCTGGGGCTTTCCATTGGCCGCGGAAAGCATGGTGAGTGGGATCCGGGCAGCCAGGCACATGTGTGCGAGCAGCCCCGACTGCATGATGGGCTTGAGCAGCTGACGGGCGGCTGATGATGGCGATGGTGATGATGAGTGCAAGCGGTGTGGCCCCCGCCTCGGCGCCACCCAAATGGCATTTTCACTGGGGCCTGCATGTGTGTGGCTATGCCCATTGTGATCCCAGGCTCCTCAGTATGCCAATTCTCAATTTCCACATGTTGCGTGGGACCCCTTTCCTTTCTTTCATCTCTTTTTCAAAAAGAAGAGATGGAAGAAAAGAATGGGGTCCCATGCAACATGTGGAAAACAAGAATCGGCAAATTGAGAAGCCCAAACCCACAACAAACACAGCCACACACACACGGGCCCCGACAAAAAACCCGTTCAGGCGGCACCGATGCAAAGGCCATGCCGCCGACACTCATCACCATCATCAGCCGCCCATCAGCTGCTCAGGCCCAGCGTGCGGCCGGGGCCGTCTGCACACATGTGCTTGGCCATCCGGATGGGTGGCCAAGCGCAAGATGTCGACGGTTTTCAGTTTTCCCCATAAGAATAATGGTTCAAAGTTTGTGATTTCAGCGTTTGCGACCTGGAACGTTGACCTATTTATCGCAAACTTGGAGACAGTACTGTATCATGAAGAATGCTGTTAAACTTGCAATGTGAACATTAATGGTTTGTTGCACAGCTTGAGACCAAAGAAACTCGGAACATCTTATTGTCCCTACTATTTGTAGTAGACACAACCAACATAAGTTCTGCATTATGCTTACAGAAGTACAAACTGCAACTGAAATATTTTCATGAGTTTTGAAGGAATGCAAGGAGGTTTTCAGTGGCCATGGCCCACTAACTGGTATTTTTAAGATGTCAATAAATTCTGGTTATGTGACCATAGAAAGCAGCTAATGTGACACTGATTAACAAAATGGGGACAGGTCAGTTACTTCTAACTCTCGCCCAATTAGCTTAACATAAGTTGTAGGCAAGATGCTGGAGTCATTAATAGCCAGGAACATTTGGGATTATCTAGAGAAACAGCATTATTCATGACTAGCAGCGTGGGTTCATGAAGGGTAGGTCATGCATTACCAGTCTCTTGTCCTTTTATAATAAGTAATTGTGGCAGTAGATAGAGATAAAAAACTATGATGTAATATATCTTGATTTTAGTAAAGTGTTCGACAGTACTTCTCGCCACCGACTGTTGCTTGATTTACAGGTTCACGGAGTAAACAGGAAAGCTGTGAACTGTATCAGGGCGTGACTTAGCAATAATAAGCGAAGAGTGCAAATCAAAGGTAAAAGATCTGACTGGGGCTGTGTTACGAGTGGGGTCCCACAGGGGTCAGTATTGGACCCATTGATGTTTATCATTTATATCAGTGATTTAGATGCAAGAATTAGTAGTGATGCAAGTAAGTTTGCAGATGATACAAAGATCGACAGGGTAATTGAGTTGCATCAGGAGCCTAGTATTCTCCAGAATGAACTAAAGGCTTAGGGTGTGAGGAGACTTGATCAAAGTTTATAAATGAATGAAGAGCTTTAATAAGGGGGATTTTGATAAGGTTCTGATGGTAAGGGAACAGGATAGGACAAGTAGTAAGGGGTTTAAACTGGATAAATTAAGATTCAACAAAGACATGGACAAGAACAGAGTGGTGGATCAAAGGAGTGCCAATACTACAGTCACATTAAAAAAAGATTAGATAAATTCATTGATAGTGATGTTAGGTGGGGTTAGGTTCACAGGAGCTGCCTCGTATGGGCGTACTGGCCTCCTGCGGACTCCTTACGTTCTTAAATACTTATATAATTTTGCTGATTCTATAGTATGAGTACAGTGGGTCCTTATTATTTGCAATATTACAATTTATGATCCTTGGCCATTCCAGAGTTGGCTGAAAAAGCAATAACTAGGGGTATATAAATCCTGAGCAGTTTAAATTGTACTGTTTGCCAGCCAAGAAAAAAACTATGTGAAAACAAGGCTGTAGCATCGCACTGAAGATATGGTTGTATGTGGATTCAGTAGCCTGGGAGCAGTGTTTAGTGGTGGGATGATGTGTGTAGCTGATAGTTACATAGTGGTGTGTTGGTGTTGGTAGCATGGTATTAGTGGTATGGTAGTGTGTGTAGCATCATGGTAGTGGTGTGGTAATGTGTATAATATCATGGTAATGGTGTGGTGGTGTGTGTAGCATCTTGGTGGTGGTGTGGTGATGATAGGAAAGTAGCTAATGTGACACTGATTTTCAAAAGGGGGACAGGCCAGCTACTTCTATCACCCATTTAGCTTAACATCAGTTGTAGGCAAGATGCTGGAGTTGATAGTAGCTGCCTAGTATGAGTGGTAATATTGTAATGCTGACTTGCCTGATGGGCGAGCCTCCCATAACCCACTTAGCCAAGGGGGTACCTCTTTGGCCGACTGGTAAAGGAGTGGCTCTCCTGTTACGCTGGTTTGATCCACGGCGCCGGCAAACCTTTCCTTGTCTGGATTAATTTCTCGTGTGTTTCATTACATGCAGAGGCCGTGTGTGAGTGTAGAAAAGAACAAATTCTGGCATTTCAATATGTGTAGTAGCATGGCATTCAGTGTGCCAGTCTCTGAAACCATCTTTGTTTACTTCTGTCAGACATTAACCCGATAGCAGCGACGGGCCAAATCTGTGGCTTTACCGTGTAGCAGCGACGGGCCAAATTTGTGCCATGATATAAACCCCCAAAAATAGATGATACATAATCTTATCAGAAATGCTTTGATATATATTATGAAGTGGTTTGTGTGAGGGGTGATTTTTCCTCATTTTTCTCGCTTGGAGGGACCGTTAAGAAACATGGTCCCCGCTGCTACCGGGTTAAAGGGTGGTGGTCCTATTACTATAAGTGTGGGGGATTCATGCAAGCTCAGTACGGAATCTTAAGGATCTTAGCGTCTTGTGATAAGATGCTCCTCTTCCACCATTCCTGCTTCTGACTGTGTTTACCTCTGCAAATCCATTGAAAAAGTGGTTAGATATTGGTCCTGGATGTAAACAGTCACTTTGTCTCCTCCTGTCTTTATTGAACTTTAGTGTTATGTGCTTACTAAGGAAAGATAATAGGAGCGGGTGTGAACACTTGGTCGAGGAAGCCACTATGAAATGTTGTTAATTCAAGTGAGTAAGAATTTTTTATGTGTAGCTACCCTAAGATTTGGCTCCACTAACCCCACATCAGAAGTATTATAATTGTAATTTTTGAAGTTTGTGAGTTTTGGCAAGCACTCATTTTATGTGATAAGTTATGAATGAAAAATTTTAAGTAAAAAGACCAATGAAATTTCAAAAGAAGATCCCAAAGCCAGCTGTTATTTTCATTACTGAGCAGATGACAAGACAGTTGAAATGGTAATGCATCTCTGTTACAAAATGCTATAAAAATAAACAAGTGCAGTAGATACAATGGTTTTGAATCCTTCTTCTAGTCTTCATACATGATATAAGTTGTGTTTAACCTCTTAGTTTGCATCAGTGTTACATTTTCCATAGTTTCCCCTTTTTCTAATATCATGCCCACTTCTCTACTAAACTTGCTGATTTTGTGTCTGTGCCACCCACAACATTGCTACACAAAACTTTCTTCTCAAACTATTTCATCCAGTTTACTAAAACAAGAACATCCTATCTCTATTTTCACCACTCAACCATTTGCAATTTATGAAGAGGGAGCTAGTAAGGCACCTAAACTTATTATTTTTCTTAAGAAGTTTGTCCCCTTACGGTTTTCTAGTATTACTATAAAACATCATTATTGTCAGTGACCTAGTTTCCCACAGAAGCAGGATAGGGAAGCAAATAAACCATTATGACTATACAGATCAGCATTTTAGGCATAAGTAGTTAATGGGGAGGGTCAGTCAACCTTGTACATACTGTCAGCCTCTTGTATCCAAGGATTTACTTCCGTTGGTGCAGTGGAATTTGAAGACCTGCACTTGCAATTGCCAAGTTTCAAGAATAGATCTCTTTTGATGAAACTGATAGCTGATAACAGTAATAGTAATAATAATAATGATAATGATAATAATAATAATAATAATAATAATATAATATAATATAATATAACATAACAAAATGCAGTCAAAGTCTTTTAATTCATATAGCATCCGGCTCACGCCTTTTTTGCCTTGGAATTTTTTGTTAAATATCAAATGTCATAATTTGTCACGGTAGATGTGCAGTATCGAACACTAATATGGTAGTTTACTTACCTACCTTCAGTGTGTTTCAGTTGCTGTGTTTTATCATGTACGTATACAAACTAGACACACTGCACGTAGGGTTTTTTCTTTCAGTTTATTGCATAATGAGGGTGTTACGTGCATTCACTTCTCTGCACTCTTTTTGCCAGGTCCTGTTGTTGTTTTGGGTGGCATAATGAGTTTCCTAGGGTTACTGCACAAAATGAAAGGTATGTAAAGATAACAGAATCATGGAAATCACATCGCTATGCTGTTCACAAGGCTGATTACTTTGACACCATGGCCAAAACAAACAAAACATCTGCTTATCGACATTACTATTATTATTATTATTATTATTATTATTGTTATTATTATTATTATTACTGTTGTTATTGTTATCATTATCATTATTATTTGTTTTATTTCATAATGATTGATAATATAGTAATAATAATAATAATAATAATAATAATGACTAGTAATAATAATAATAATGATAATAATAACAATAATACATACACCCAACCCCCAGCTATCGCACCTTCCTCTATTGCAATTCACTGCTAACGCGCACACCATCAAAGCTCCCATCCTCATGCTATCACGCACTTTGAGACGCCCTATCACGCACACAAAACCTGATTGCGTTGGTTGATCTGAGTTACCTGGGCTGTGTGGTGCATGACAGCTGATTGGGGCTGTGTCATTGACTATCCTTGCTCATTCATTGGCAGGGTTGTTTTAATTTAAATGATTTAAATCAAAGTAAAAAAAAATCATGATTTAAATTGAAATGAAATATACTGTATTTAAAATTATATATATGCAGAGGGTTCTCAGGTTACGACGTCCTTGACCTACGATGTTTCAAGGTTACGACGCAGATGTCGTAAATTATTAAAAATCCTTGTTTCGACTTGTGATATTTGTGTTGTAATTACGAACTTCATGTGTTAACTAGTTCACGACTGCAGCATAAGAATATGTCGTCACGCAGTGCTTAGCTAAGGAAGAAGGCAAGCTCATTTCCCACTGTATGCCATTCTGGTTTGTTGTTCTTTCACTCTCCTAAGTTTGTGTTCTTTTTTCAATGACTTTTGGCCTTCATTATGTCTCTCAAGCATAAGGCAGACTCCTCTGATGGCAGTTCTTTGAAGAAAAGGAAAGCCATCATTGGGGAAGTGAAGTTAGACATTGTGAAACAATCAGAATTGGGAGAAATGGGAACGGACATTGGTTCTGTGCTGACCTTAAGGAGAGCGTCTCGCATTAATACTTAAAAAAAAAAAGCAAAAATGACAGTCATGGCTGAATTCCCCCCTCCCCACCCTCTTCTGCTCGTCACTTACGTCACTATAAAACATTTGCCTGCGCCATGACGGGCTGGGGCCGACTACCATTCAGACCCCTCAAGAAACTCTACCGGCGCTGTAGGCAGACAAAAAACAAACAAAAAACAACTATTTGTACACAGGTGCATACATTGTCACGTTTCAGCGAAGAAAATACCCTAAAAGAATATTTGTATGGTATCTTGAGGCAAACTAGCTTCTGTGATGGCCTTGGAGGCAGCATCATCAGTCACCCCGGAGAAGCCAGAGATAATTTTCGCATTTCAGCTCGATTTCCAAGAAAAGGACACCATCAGACACACAAAGTCCTTCAAAACAAAGAAAAAACTGCAATTCAGTAAAGAATATCAACAGGGAAGGCATCTAAGTTTAAAGGGCGAACTCTATTAATCCATAGACTTTAACTCTTGTTTTTGTTAAACGGGATTAATTTCAGTTTTTCGGAAATTCTGTCGCTGCTATTTGACCAATTTTAATAAACAATACATCATTGGAAAGAGGAGTTGAAGTGCGAGTATCATTATTCATATTCTTTTCAATCGAGGGATAATTGTTGGAAAAAAAATTATCATCTTTAGATTCACCAAAAAAAAAAAAAAATCATCATTTAACAAAAGCAAAATTGAAACATTTTCAATGATGAGTCTTTTGGATTCTGCTTTAGGTTTCTTTGGTATTTTTTTCAGCAGCGTAGGTAACTAGGTAAGACAGGAATTTTGAGATGGTTTGTTAAAAAAGTACATTTTATTTTTTCCTGCTATTATGTATTGACTAATAGATCTGAAAGTGAGCGTATATTACTTCCCCACAAAAATACATATCAAATGAATATAATCAGGATCATATTGTACGTCAATGATTTAACACATGGCGGATGCCAATCTCAAGCCAATCGACGGTTGTGACAATTATTATTATTAGTGTTATTAGTGTTTTTCATATAAATATTTATTGTCTAATTATGATTTTACTTCAGCGTTAGCACAGGTGAGTGATTTTGGTGCTTATAGCACTTTGATTTGAGGGTTGGGCTGACAGTTCCTTCTAATAAAGGGTGTGTTTCAACTTGCTCACACAATTGGGTTACAATGTGTTGTAGGAATGGAACTCAGTCGTAAGTTGAGGACCCCCTGTATATATACACATGTACAATAATACCTCGGATTAAGAGTGCCTTATTGTATGAGCGTTTTGATTTACAAGTAAAAGTAAATCATTAAAAATGCCTTGGTTAACGACTGGCGACCTTGTGTGCGAGCACCCTGTTTGTGTGAGTCGAAGATGTGAGCATGGGCTCCTGTTGTTCGCTGCAGGACGAGAGCGCTCAGAGCGGAAAACAATGGAAATGGGGTCTCAAGCTGGTATCATACTGGGCCTTTTTCCTCCAACCATTTTGGCGTTAGGTGCAACAGGCAACTCCAGCTTTTCTGGGTGTGCGTCACATACGACCAAGGTCAGTTGCCCATATCCACAACGTAAAGAAACCAGTCGCCCTGTATCCACATGGCACCGTTTGCCAAAGTAAGGGCTATCGTGGCTTGTACTGCGGTTACTCAAATTATGGACTTGTTGCTACAGTTAATCGGAAGGAAGAAGACATTGTGGGTACGGTCATGGCTTCAAAGACGGGAGGACAAGAGTGTTTACCCAAACCAACAACTTGCTCCTGGTTGACCGTAGGGGTAACTGTGGTTTCTCCTTGCTCCAACGGTTGGAGGAAAAGGTCCATTGTGACACCGCCTTAGTCCGCTTTGTACACTTGCAGAGGTAGCACCTGTGCTAGTGTCTGTGTATGTTCGTGCTCTAGTGTGCGACATTTGTGTCTTCAGCACTATATTATTTACATATTATGCTATATTATTTCAATTATTTCTATTATTATACTATATTATTTATCATTGCTAGTTGTTAGTAAAATTACTTTTATTCTTTATAAAATAAGATGAAAAATGATTTTTGTTAATAGTTTTGGGGATACGTGATGCATAAATGGGATTCACATTAATTTAAATGGGGAAATTTGTTTTGGTTTACGAGTGTTTTGATTTGAAGAGAGATTAAAGTGGGTGAACTTACCGACATTGGAACAGAGTAGGGAGAGAGGAGATTTGATTGTGGTGTGGAGGGTGCTGAATGGGATGGAAAAAGTGGGCAAGGAAGATCTAATCATATATGATATGAGAGAATCAAGAGGTGATGGAAGTAGAATGAAAAAGGAACCCTGTAGAAGATACATTTAGAAGAGCAGCTTTCCATAAAGAGTAATGGATGTCTGGAAAAAGATGTGGTCCACTCAAAGTCGATTCATGAATATAAGGCCAAGTTGGACTATAGTAGATATAGAGACAAGGCAGTGTGATTGTAGTTCCTCTTCCTTATACCACAAGTAGGTAAACACACACACACACACACACACACACACACTTGACGAGGAGACTGTGTGTGCAAAAACGATTCATGAATTTAAAGCCAAACTGGATAATAAGTGTTATGGAGACGGGACAGCACAAGCCTAGTACGGCTCTTTTCCTGTATTTCACAACTAGGTACAACTAGGTAAATACATACACACACACACACACACACAAGAGTGTGGATACATGGAATGGACTTAGCAAAGACATTGTTAAAGTGGTCAGTGTCCATATAATGAAAGAAAAGCTTGACAAATATAGACTGGGAGACAGGACTGACTGAGCTTGAGCTCAGGCCCTGTATGCTACAAATGGGTAAATACAAATAGGTAAATACACACACACACACACACACACACACACACACACACACACACACGGACAAATTATAGGAAAGAGACGGATGGGTGGATTGCATTTACCTAGACTTAAAGAAGGCATTTGACAAAGTTCCACATTCAAGACTGCTGTGGAAACTTGAAAATAAAGGAGGATTGAGAGGGAAAATTAAGTGCTGGATGGAAAGCTACTTTGAAGGAAGAGAGATGAGAACCGTGGTTAAGGACACTAGATCGGAATGGAGAACGGTGGAAAGCGGAGTGCCCCAGGGGTTGGTTTTAGCACCAGTACTCTTCTTAGTCTATATTAATGATATGCCAGAGGGAATAAACAGCTACATGAGCCTGTTCACAGATGATGCTAAACTGCAAAGACATGTAAGAAACAGTGAAGACTGCAAGGAGCTGCAAGAAGACCTAAACAACATTTGGAAATGGAGTCAGAAATGGGAGATGAAATTCAACGTGAAGAAATGTCATGTTATGGAAATGGGAAATAGTGTAGAAAGACCAAAATGGACATATAAAATAGAAGATGGTGAAATATTAAAAAAAGTAAATGAAGAGAGAGACCCGGGAGTAATAATGCAAGATTATATGCAACATGAAAGTCATATAAATCAGATCTTCGGTGATACATATAACATGGTGAGAAATATAGGTATAGCATTCCACTACATGGACAAAGAAATGATGAAAAAATTAATTACTACTATGATCAGACCTAAACTAGAATACGCGGAAACAGTGTGGTCTCCACATATGAAGAAACATAAAAAAACTAAAAAGCTGACTTTTCCCCCCACTTTACTCCGTTGTCATCCCAAAATACATACTGTGTAAAAATGGAGAAAATGTGAAGAGAGAACGGGTCGTTTTGAAGCCATAGCTGAAGGCGGCAGGCTACTTTACGATTGGGTGACAGTTTGAAAACATGCTTGTGATTGGCCGAGTCCGATGATGTCATCGACGGCGCTCATCCAATCAGCGGTCTCTAACTATGACGAAACAAAAGAAGGCGAAACGGAAGTCGCATGGTAGAGGGAGAGCTTGTATTCGAGGAACAAAGTTAATTCTGGCACATGTTATGAGACGGGCCCGCCGCCTACCCACGAGAGCATGCAGGTGTTGGTGGTAGCGAGTGTTCTAAGTGCTAATCGGTTCACGGATAGAGAAAGTCATATCCGCCAGGGTTACTTTATTGGACAAAAATCACAAAGGTCATTACGACAAGGACAACACATAGGATAGGTGTTTGTTTGTGTATGCGTTTGTGTGATTGTTGTTTGTGTAGGTTAACATTTAAGTGTGGGTGTATGTGTAGAACAATGTGTACGAATGGACGACAAGAGGACATGGACGGACAGTAGAAGATAAACAAGTAACACGAGATAACAATTAGACGCACAAGAAACAGCGAGACAGGAGCACGAACGAAAACATTGACACAAAGTAAAAATGAACATAGTCTATGCTGCAACGCCCCATTTTCTTATTGTCACTGAGGGGAAGGAACACGGAATTTGAGCGGTGACTGCTACACAGGAAGACTACTGCAGGTGGGGCACTGTCATGTTCCCCCCTCGGCATATTCATCCCTGTTATTTTTACCCCCTGACAGATTCCTCCCTTCTGCTTAATCCTCTTGAGACATACGAGTATTACCTTGTGGACATTTTTTCCACCTTGCACTGTTGTGATGACGAAACCGACGAGATTTGTTCCTAATTTGGTGGGGCTAGGTTGCTATCTAGGTTTTTTCATTAGTTGGTTTGGGTAAGTTGCTTTCAAAATTGGCGATTGATAAATAAGAACGGGGGTAGGGAGGAATGCCTGAAGGGGAAAATGTACCTGGAGGGAAGAGGTATTGATGGAGATAATTTATATAATAGCCCTCTACACTGTCTGCAATTAGTACTTAATGAATTGGAAGAGGTCAGTATAAAAGTTTGAAAAATCTTCGCGTGCTTTGCTTCGAAGGATAATCTGCTTCACCACTGAGGTATGAGTGCCTTATTTTGCCGCATTTGTTGACCGTGAGAACGAAATGTCGAACCAAGCTAAATATAGGGTCTGACCTTCAAATTTTCCCTGCCCAACACTGCCTAGCACACAAACATGCTGACGTCCGTAAAGAGTAAGCATCCATTGCACCATAATGCTGTGTTTTTATAGACATTTCTTACCTCAGTTCTGGTTTACGATCAGCATTATGCTTACTCCCCATCAGGGGCATATTTAGGATCTTGAAACATAGGGGGACTTTGCCCAGACCAATAAACTTATGATTTTCACTGGTGTGGCAAGTGGCCGTGAACATGTGATAGGGACGTGAACCGAATGGGATCAAACTTTCTGTTTCCCGTACTGGGTCTTTCAATTATTACAGTACTAACAGGGTCGTAGCCAGGGGGGGTCAGTGGGGTCGGACCCCCCCCCCCCTCATCTTCTAAAAGGTTCTTTCTGAGAAAGTCAAGTCTGTAAGTTAGATATAATTTTGGTAGGATATTGAGGATTCTTCTTGCCATACTTATTCCATTAATTGCCTATATATAGCTGAATAAACAGCAGAAAATGCACCCAGAAATGTCAATTTTTCAAAACCCCGACCCCTCCAGCTGATATGGCTAGCGTTGCTCGCCACTCGACCCTCTTAAAGTGGCTACCAAGGTCCACATTTAGTGGAAAAAGACCTCCCCTCCCCCTTTTTACAGTTCTGGGTACGGCTCTGTTAACTAAGATTTTTTTTATTGCCACCAGGAGAGGCTATTTTTATCGGTGTCTCAGACGCCGATCTACAGATTCTCCATCTTCCTGTTGTTGTTCTCTTCAAGTTGTTTTCCTGGCCTACCCATGCATTGTAGACATGACATTGTATATAATAACACTTGTTAGCCCTGATGAACCCTACAACACGGCATTATAAACAAAGTCAGCTTTTTTTTTTACGTCTAGGCCTGTGGCGCCGGTAGGCCTTCATAGTAGGGCCTGATGGTTGGCCCCAGCCCGTTGTGGCGCAGGCAAGTGTTTATAGTGGCGCCATCTTCACTTTTCAGCATTTTCCATTTTAGACCCCTAGTTGAATAATATAAATTGTTGGGGATTTGTTGAAGGGTCATGCGCCGCCGATCTAGCACT
The DNA here is from genome assembly GCF_024679095.1 of Eriocheir sinensis. Classification (NCBI taxonomy): domain Eukaryota; kingdom Metazoa; phylum Arthropoda; class Malacostraca; order Decapoda; family Varunidae; genus Eriocheir; species Eriocheir sinensis. Next base: position 7,310,413 of record NC_066528.1, read on the forward strand.
GTTTTTGCGCTGCTAACACTTGTTATTTATGTAAAAACTAAGCTATTGGAGATCTGGGGCTACTCATAAAACAATGGAGCTATAGCCCCCAATGTCCAGACCTAACGACACCATTGCTTTTGAAGCTTGGTGTCAGTACTGAGAACTGCGTGTCTGGTGTTTAGAAGTGAGGCTTGAATCGTATGTTAAAAAAAAAAAAATGTATTTTTCGTCGCCAGACGTTCTTCCAGCATTGCGTTGCTGTTGACTCACTAAATCCTGGATGAAGGTATATAGGAAGCGTGACCTGAGTGTGTCCAGGGGGCATAGAGATGGGTGGTCTTGTGAGCGTGGGTGTCTTGATGACGTGTGAGTGATTGGTGTCAAGTGTCTGATAAGCGGTAGTGTGTGTGTGTGTGTGTGAGAGAGAGAGAGAGAGAGAGAGAGAGAGAGAGAGAGAGAGAGAGAGAGAGAGAGATACAATAACTTATATCTGATCATGGTGGGTGTTAACCTTTTAACGTAGAGATAGTAATTTTGCATTAATCGGCTATTTTTTTCCCTTTTTTTTCTTCACACTATTTTTCCATTCCGTTGTTTCCGTTCCTCCCCACTTGGTTTCCTACTCTTCACTTTCATTCCTCCTTTCCATTTACCTTTCCTTCTCTACCTTCTTTCACACTTTCCTCCCTCCCATTTATCTTCCTTCCTTCCCCTTCCCAACGCCTCTCTTTCTCCATATTTACCTTCTCTTTCCATCATCTTCCTTCCCTCCTTCCCATGACGCCATATTATAACCAAGGCAGTTGTGGCACCGCGATGGAACACCTCAATCAATCAATCAATCAATCAGTCCCTTCCCTCCCCACACTTTCCTCCCCAGGCACCTCCGTCCATATTATGACTCGTGACCTATATATGTGGGTGTTACTGGCAGCCCTTTCAGACGGCACAGTCCCCCTCTCCCACATACCCTCCCTCTAAATTTCTTCCTTCCATTTCCTTTCATCCTCCCCGTAGCCTTCTTTCCTTTTATTATCCTCCCCACGACCTTCCTTCTCACTTTCCGCTTCTAACACTTCTCCGTCATCCCGGGCGGAGTGGAAAAATTTGGGCGGCTTTTCCGATACCCTACGCAGTGAATGTGTACCAGGTATTAATCGGGGGTTGTGTCCCGTCTCCTGGGATCTGTTCTCTTCTCCTATAATTCCTTCCCCTCCTGTCTCTTTCCGGCATATGACCACAGATGTTGCGCCGACTAAATGAAACTTTCCAACTTGTTCCGTCATCCACTTTTTCATATCTCCATCTGCTATATCTCCCTCTTCACTTTTCCCACAGCCTCTCTCTCCTTCATCTATGCCTCTTCTCTACCCCTTCACCACGGCCTCCCTCCCTCTCTTCTCCATCAGTCGCTCGCTCTCTTCCTTTCTTTCCACCTCTCCTTTATGTATGCCTCTCTCCCTTCCTCTACATTGTTTCCCTTCAATTCCTCCCCTTCCATCTCGTATCTCCACCATTCATATAACCTCTCCATCCTTTACACTTGGGTTGGTATTGTTAGACGTTTTCATGTCTTACGTCAGCTAAAGGTCAAACAGGAGATCACTTGGGTTCTAATGAGTGTTTTTTTGAGGCTCATGATACAGCAGAAAGGTCCAACTACAACCAAGGCCGTAAAACTACCTCTTAAAATGCCCAAAACTCCTACGAAAACCTTGGAAAATAGGGGTAATGGGAGCCCGATACGTTTAACCCGGTAGCAGCGACGGGCCAAATTTGCGGCTTTACCGTGTACCAGCGATGGGCCAAATTTCTGTCATTATATAAACCTCCCAGAATAGATGATGCATAAACTGATCACACATGCGTTGATATATATTATGAAATGGTTTGCGTGAGTGATGATTCTTTCTCATTATTTTCCTTAGAGGGACCTTTAACCTAACCTAATCTTACCCAACCTAAGAAACATCACCCCTGCAGCTATCGGGTTAAGGATATGGACCTTGGTATATCGTCGTCTGTCTCCCTGAACACTAAGGGTCGTATTACAAGACATTTCGCCGCCCAAGAACACATATTTGAGAAGGCTTTCGTGGGAGTTGTGGGCATTTCCAGTAGTAGTTTTATGACCCTGGTAGTAGAGTGACCCTTCTTCTGTACCGTGAACCTCAAGAAACACTCATTTAGAACCCGGCTGACCCCCTCTTTGACCTTTAGAAATAGCTGATGTGAGAAACGAAAGTGTCTTATAATACCGAGCTAACACCCTCCACTGGTCCATTCCATCTTTAGCTTCATTATTCCCCTTCCTTCGACATCTTTATGCTGTATACTGTGTCCATTCTCCATCTCTCCTATCTATCTCATCCGTCTCCTGTCTGAGCTGCCTCCCCACTAATACCATCCACCGTTTCATTCCTTCCTTATCTCCGTCTGTCTACTTTGCTTAACCCCTCTATCCAATACACTGTCCCTATTCGCCTTTCCTTCTACTTAGCTCCCATACATCCAGTCTCCTTCCTGTCTGAGCTGCCTCCCCACTAACATCATCCACTGTTTCATTCCTTCCTTATCTCCGTCTGTCTACTTTGCTTAACCCCTCCATTCAATACACTCTCCTTATTCTCCTTTCCATCTGATTAGCTCCCATACATCCACTCTCCTTCCTGTCTGAGTTGCCTCCCCACTAACATCATCCACTGTTTCATTCCATCCTTATCTTCGTCTGTCTACTTTGCTTAACCCCTCTATCCAATACACTCTCCTTATTCTCCTTTCCATCTGATTAGCTCCCATACATCAACTCTCCTTCCTGTCTGAGTTGCCCCCCCACTAACATCATCCACTGTTTCATTCCATCCTTATCTCCGTCTGTCTACTTTGCTTAACCCCTCTATCCAATACACTGTCCCTGTTCTCCTTTCCTTCTACTTAGCTCCCATACATCCACTCTCCTTCCTGTCTGAGCTGCCTCCCTTCACCTCCTCCCCGCCCCACCGTGCATGGTACTCTAGTCTCCACCGCCCTCCTCGTATGCGTTACGTTCGACGCCCACTGCCCGGGTTATATACCTTACTGCGAAGGGACTTATCTTTTTCTTTCTTTCTATGTTGCTCTCTGTTTCTATCTATATATCCCCCCCTCTCCCCCCCACACTCATGCTGACTCGTCCTCAAACATTCCCTTCCTCCCCACCTTCCTTTTTCTTTTTCTCTATTTGTTCCTCTTTCCTTTATTTTCTTCCTTTCTTTCCACTTCCTTCTTTTCTTTAATGAAACGTGCAGTAAATGGGTCTGAAAGAGAGAGAGAGAGAGAGAGAGAGAGAGAGAGAGAGAGAGAGAGAGAGAGAGAGAGAGAGAGAGAGAGAGAGAGAGAGAGAGAGAGAGAGAGACTGTCCATTATCCTTTCGACTTCTATACGGTGCAGGAGGCAGGCCAAGGGCTAAACACCAACGAAAACAATACCGTCCATAACTTGGTCATTAGTAACAGAAAATAGTCCTCAACATGGTTCTCCTTTATTATAAAAGAAAACATGTGATTCCGAAAGGATAATTTATTTTGGTTAGAGGAGTTTCCATGTTCCCCTCTTGAAAGTTTAATTCAGTGGTTCCCATCCCGGAGGTTGAGGCGCGGAGTTTGGTCACTGAACTCTTTTGTTGGAGGGGGAGGCGCGAGGCACATGCAGATTATAATCTTTTGAAATTTGAAATATCAAGAAATATTATTTATGTCAAATCTTTAAAAGTATCTATTAGTAAAAGATAATGTGTTGGATAATCAGGTCTGTGTGTTAGATAATCACGTCTCTCCCTTGATCGTATAAACGAACATTCATCTTTATATGCAAAAATGAATCGCTAGTTTTGATTCAGAAGCATCTCGACAAATTTGGAGCCACTGTTATGTTGATTCACATACTTTTGTAAAGCTTCTATCAGCTGAGCAGCCATTGGGTGGTTCATGGTTGCCTGAAAGTCCCTCGAAATCAGGTCACCTTGAACCACACCACACCTCACGGCAACTTCCACCACCGCTATAATTCTCGTTCCTCTCATTGTTCCCTCAACTTGCCACTAATTACGATGTGCAGTTGGTTAGATTGAAAAAAAATAAAAATCCATGGGTTTAGTCGACAGTCCCCTTCCCCCCTGAACCCCCTGTTCGATTCACTCAGCACGCTCGCCAAGCTTTCTCAGTAGTTTGCAAATCCCTCCTACTGAACATGTAGGTGTGCTCCTGAATACAAGCTCCTATTTTTTTGTATTATCATTTTTATTGTTTCATATATAGTCAAGTTAACCACTGAAGTCATTAGGGGGCATAGATTGGAGGTTTATTTTTCGTCTTCTAGTATACAATGCAAATATTTATAATAAAATGTTACCAATTTGATCAGTAGGGTCGCAGCCCGTCTTATTTAATGCACGGGATTGGGGTCGCCCGAAGATAATATTGAGACTGATTTTAACCATAATAATGAAGGAGGAAACAAAGTCGGGAAGGCTGTAGCAGTGGGAGTGCACCAAACAAACTTTTATCAGTAGTTATAAATGGCTCCTTTAACAATATTTTATCGGACAGGCGCCAACGCGTTGCCAGTGGTGGATATTTTTGTAGCTTTACTCATGTCACGCCTGGTGTTCCTCAGGGCAGTGTTCTCGGTCCGCCTCGTTTTTTTCTTTTCCTATGTACTAGTGATATGTGGCATGGCATTTCCTCTCGCTTTATGGCTTGTGCCGATGATACTTCCTTATCAGTCTATACCCCTTATTCCTCATCCTCAAATTAGGTATCTTGAGGCCACTAAATTGAATGCGGATCTTGATTTGGTTTCTCTTGGTGTCACCGCTGGGGCATGAAAGTAAAGTCTGTCTAGACCAGTTGTATAATTTTGTTGGGTCAAGGACCGCCGATGCACCACGTCTTGATATCTTAATTGACAACCAAGTAATCCATTCTTGTAACTTTGAAGTTACTTGGGGTAACATTAAATTCGAAGGTGACCTTTGATAATCACATTAAGAAAACTGCTTCTCAAATTTACCAGAAGGCCAACCTGTCACGGAAATGCATCCTCATCGTCATGTGGGGGATGAAGTGCTCATGTATCCCTATTTCTATGTATTGTGAGAATGAAGCGTTTATTTTGGTAAGTTTCAATTTGTATGCTTCTTCCTTTAACAGAAAAGGGTAAACCTATAACTTCTTCGAAATCTTGACCATACCTTTAACGGGAAAAAAAGTATCACTATCAATTTGAATTTCGCGCGGTTCTCTTAGTAAAACATGGCGTCTGTGACGATGCTACCTCCACTTACTTTTGTCACTTACAACTTGAATTTTCTGTTAATTGTTCTCGTTCGCGGTGAAATCAAATTTAAAAACGTTAGTATGTTGGTAGAATGGGGCGTGAAGGTCTAAAGCGTAAAGCCCTGGAAGTGAAGAGCCAGGGCGAGGCGGTTCGAACCCCAGTGCTGCCGCGTGACATCAAGAAGGGGATTTGGTCCTAAACCTCAAGCCACAACCTCGAAAAAGTGACCCCATTATATGAACACAGCTAAAATTCTGTCAAAGCAAAGAAGATACATATTGGAATTACCATGTGCAGTGTACTTCCAGCTGATATTTTTTTTCTCGTTGACATTGACAAGTTTAAAGCAAAAGTTAAAGAGAGAGAGAGAGAGAGAGAGAGAGAGAGAGAGAGAGAGAGAGAGAGAGAGAGATTCCCTGGTGATAATTAACCTGTTTTTCTTCCTTTACAGGTAAGTGTGACAAGATAGCAGAGAGCGGGACGAGTGGGTGCAGGGGTATGTAGCAACTCCTCTTTCCGAGACAACTGCGTCAACCTCGATATTATTATTGTTATTATTATTATTATTATTATTATTATTATTATTATTATTATTATTATTATTATTATTATTATTATTATTATTATTATTATTATCATCATCATTATTATTGCCCATCTTAGGCACAGGCTGTATGAAGACGTACTTCCAGCAGGAAAGAAAGGTAGATATTGATAGGCAGAGACGAAAGAGTTTGACCAGACAGGGTATCAGCACGGAAGCACAGTTTTTAAGAACAATAGGAGGTCCATAAGCCTTCTAAGAGTTGAGGTCAGAGAGGGCATAGAAAAAAATTATAGTTCCTTCTGTCCAATTCAAAAATGACAGCAAGGTGAGAGTTTAAGCGTTCTGTAGCGTCTAACCTGAAGTCCTGTAATCCCTGTTAGTGGGATTTTATTATTATTATCAATATCTTCTTCTTCTTCCAATACTACTACTACTACTACTACTACTACTACTACTACTACTACTACTACTACTACTACTACTACTACTACTACTACTACTACTACTACTACTAATAATAATAATAATAATAATAATGATAATAATAATAATGATAATAATACCACTAGTACCACTACCACCACCACCGCCACTACTGCCACCACTTATATTATGCATGGAGGTATAATGGCGGTGGTGTACGCATTCAAATCCAAATAAAAATAACTTCCCTCATTGGATTTTATACCATTCAGCGTTCGAGGTGCTCGTGCGTGGGAGGGGACGGGGCGGGAGGGAGACAGGGATAAGGCGAAGGTATGTTGATGAATGCATTGGGGTGATCTGATGAGGTGGTGTGTGTGGGGGGGGGAGGGAGGTGAAATACAGGCTGGAGGGGTATGTAGGACGCAGATGGGATGATGCGAGGAATGGATAGTGTGTGGGGGTGTGTTACGGTAGAAATTAGGGGAAGGGATGTTTATGAATGTATTGGGGTGATCTGATGAGGTGGTGAGTGTGAGGGGGAGGTGCAATACAGGCGGGAGGGATATATAGAAAGCGGCCTGGGTGATGTGAGGAAAGGATAGTGTGGGGGTGTGGCACGGTATAATTAGGGGAAGGGATGTTTATGAATGTATTGGGGTGATCTGATGAGGTGGTGTGTGTGAGGGGGAGGTGCAATACAGGCGGGAGGGATATATAGAAAGCAGCCTGGGTGATGTGAGGAAAGGATAGTGTGGGGGTGAGGTACGGTATAATTAGGGGAAGGGATGTTTATGAATGTATTGGGGTGATCTGATGAGGTGGTGAGTGTGTTGGAGGGGGAGGTGAAATACAGGCTGGAGGGGTATGTAGGAAGCAGACTGGATAATAAGAAAAGACGAGAGAGTAGAAGAAAAAAAAAGCATGGGTTAGGCGAGGAGGTGAGAGGGGTAGATATGTTGTGGTGGAGGTATGCTGTATGGAGGAGTTAAGGGCGCATAGGTAGATATGTTGTGGTGGAGGTATGCTGTATGAAGGGGGTAAGAGCGCATATGTTGTGGTGGAGGTATGCTGTATGGATGAGTTAAGGGCGCATATGTTGTGGTGGAGGTATGCCTTATAGAGGAGTTAAGGGCGCATATGTTGTGTTGGAGATGTGCCTTATAGAGGAGTTAAGGGTTAGGAATGTGAGGTGTGGGTGAGTTGTTCGACACCCGGAAAAAAAAATGATAAAATAAAAATAAGTAAATAATAAAAAAAAAGATCTCACTAACGTCTGACTCTTGTTCTCGTCCCCTTTTCCGAGAATTTGCGTGAATGAGTTTTTTTTTTTTATGTGTGTGTGTGTGTGTGTGTGTGTGTGTGTGTGTGTGTGTATGTGTGGTGTTTCTGAATCCCTGCTTGCTTGTGTGTGCTTTTCTCATTACCATAGATATGAACACATTCCTCATGTAATCAGCTACTTTATTTAAACGTTTTTGTAAGTGTGTGTAAGTATATAGTTCTGTGCGACCCCCCCCACCCATCCCCCCTCATTCTCATTCTCATTCTCTCTCTCTCTCTCTCTCTCTCTCTCTCTCTCTCTCTCTCTCTCTCTCTCTCTCTCTCTCTCTCTCTCTCTCTCTCTCTCTCTCTCTCTCTCTCTCTCTCTCTCTCTCTCTCTCTCTCTCTCTCTCTCTCCTCTCTCTCTCTCTCTCTCTCTCTCTCTCTCTCCCTCTCTCTCTCTCTATCTCTCTCTCTCTCTCTCTCTCTCTCTCTCTCTCTCTCTCTCTCTCTCTCTCTCTCTCTCTCTCTCTCTCTCTCTCTCTCTCTCTCTCTCTCTCTCTCTCTCTCTCTCTCTCTCTCTCTCTCTCTCTCTCTCTCTCTCTCTCTCTCTCTCTCTCTCTCTCTCTCTCTCTCTCTCTCTCTCTCTCTCTCTCTCTCTCTCTCTCTCTCTCTCTCTCTCTCTCTCTCTCTCTCTCTCTCTCTCTCTCTCTCTCTCTCTCTCTCTCTCTCTCTCTCTCTCTCTCTCTCTCTCTCTCTCTCTCTCTCTCTCTCTCTCTCTCTCTCTCTCTCTCTCTCTCTCTCTCTCTCTCTCTCTCTCTCTCTCTCTCTCTCTCTCTCTCTCTCTCTCTCTCTCTCTCTCTCTCTCTCTCTCTCTCTCTCTCTCTCTCTCTCTCTCTCTCTCTCTCTCTCTCTCTCTCTCTCTCTCTCTCTCTCTCTCTCTCTCTCTCTCTCTCTCTCTCTCTCTCTCTCTCTCTCTCTCTCTCTCTCTCTCTCTCTCTCTCTCTCTCTCTCTCTCTCTCTCTCTCTCTCTCTGCGGTTAAACATTAGCAATAAAACGGAAGCTGCATTTGTTTATATTTGCTAAACAAGTTAATTTTCAGTCCACCGCTAGAAAACTTTTTATCCCTACTTTCCTTGCATTTATATTAGACTCCATTTACAATAAACAGGAATCAATGACTCCAACAGTTGGTATTAGCCACATCACCTGAACATTTCGTCCTCATCATTGGGAAAGGCATAAATGTATGTATGTATGTAGGTATGTATGTATCACCGCACAGGAGGAATGTAATAGTAATATTTGCCACGTTATTGAAAGGGTTTGAAATGTCAGATTCTATAGTTACATCTACGCATGGAGTTCTGTATTAACACTCATCATTTGTTTGATAAAAGTGTGAAATTGTAATATTTGATAGTTTCAAAATATTAATTATAAATGTAGCCTATAGGTATTCAATAGTTTCCTTCTCATCGATACTGCGTAAAAATCATTTTGCATTTGTTCACGTACGCTGTTCGGATGTGCACACCCTTGGTGCTCACACATGTTGCACTAATTACGTGTATGGAGGGGGCCGCGTTGCTTGCTCCGGGAAACAAGCGATTGTTTCAAAACAACGAGGACAGGAACAGGCACGGCCACACGAGAGCGACCCTCCCCCTCCGCTTAACCCCCACACCGTAAACCCCTCCCCTTAAAAGTCAGGCTTTTAATGGGAACTTTAATTCATTCTGGTCTTCCTACGTGTGTGTGTGTGTGTGTGTGTGTGTGTGTGTGTGTGTGTGTGTGTGTGTGTGCAGCTAAGAGGAGTTCCCAGAAATATGTTGTACCTCAGTTTATCTCACGTTGCAGGAATGTTGCCTTCCACACACGCACGTGGAAGATTTATAAGGTCTGTGTTACTTTTACCTGTATGAGCCGTTTGTTTTCTAATGCACCTGCAATAAAAAGGTATTAACCCTTCCATTTGCTGATGTCACCCAATGCATTAACGCGAGGATTTAGGGAATTATTATGCGTGTGTTAAATCACTTTTCTGGAATCAGCCAACCGTGTTTAGCTGACTCGATGTGTGTGTGTGTGACTGTGTGTGTGTGTGTGTGTGTGTGTGTGTGTGTGTGTGTGTGTGTGTGTGTGTGTGTGTGTGTGTGTGTGTGTGTGTGTGTGTGTGTGTGTGTGTGTGTGTGTGTGTGTGTGTGTGACTGTTTGTGGGTGTGGGTGGGTGTGTGTGGGTGGGTGGTTGGGTGTGGATGTGTGTACAACAATAATTTTCCTTTAATGATATTAGTGTAATGACGTTATATCATGCAGTTGAAAAAGTATAGCACCATTATAGTGGAATAATGCAATACAGTGTGTAGTATATAGACAGGGTAGTGGTAGCAAATGTAAGTTGTAGTGGTGGCGGTGGCGGTGGTGGTGGTGGGGACGGCGGCGGCGGCGACGGCAGGAGCGAGGTGTGGCTGCGGTCAGTGGACAGGTAGTGCACGCCTGTAGCGTTAAGGTATTTATGCAGAGTAGTCCTTTGGGGGCTCCTTCCCCCCCCCCCCCACACTCCTCTTTCCCCGTCACCTGCACAGTTCCTTCCAGAGAAAAAGTACTTCCTGGGTCACTTTATTGCCTCCTAACTTTCTTGATATTAGATAGTTGGAGGGGAGGGGGCAGGTAGGGACCAATAAAAGAAGTTCTGATGTCATTTTTGACCTCTTGAAAACTTGCAAAATTTGCAGTACAGGGTACAAGGATAAAACAAAACTCTAAAAGGGTAAAAAAAAAAAAAAGATAAACTTCGCTGCTCCATAAAATAAGGAGCATAAGATCCTAAAAGACAATAATCAAATTTAGTACCGAAAGTTTCTTCTTGAAATATCCCTCCGACTAGACCGCTGAAACGTTCGTGACCTTGAGCAGGTGAGCCAAGCACGGTGGTGGCATAGTGGTGGTCATGCGCTGATCTCGAGTAGGTGAGCCAAGCACGGTGGTGGCAGAGTGGTGGTCATGCGCTGATCTCGAGTAGGTGAGCCAAGCACGGTGGTGGGTGAGTGGTGGTCATGCGCTGATCTCGAGTAGGTGAGCCAAGCACGGTGGTGGCATAGTGGTGGTCATGCGCTGATCTCGAGTAGGTGAGCCAAGCACGGTGGTGGCAGAGTGGTGGTCATGCGCTGATCTCGAGTAGGTGAGCCAAGCACGGTGGTGGCAGAGTGGTGGTCATGCGCTGATCTCGAGTAGGTGAGCCAAGCACGGTGGTGGCAGAGTGGTGGTCATGCGCTGATCTCGAGTAGGTGAGCCAAGCACGGTGGTGGCAGGTGATGGTCATGCGCTGATCTCGAGTAGGTGAGCCAAGCACGGTGGTGGCAGAGTGATGGTCATGCGCTGATCTCGAGTAGGTGAGCCAAGCACGGTGGTGGCAGAGTGATGGTCATGCGCTGATCTCGAGTAGGTGAGCCAAGCACGGTGGTGGCAGAGTGATGGTCATGCGCTGATCTCGAGTAGGTGAGCCAAGCACGGTGGTGGCAGAGTGATGGTCATGCGCTGGTGCTGAAGCGGCTCAGGAAGCTGTCGCCCACGGCCTTGTCACCACGCCAGCCGCCGCCACCATGTCAGGCCAATGCTAAATACTGCTCAGCGGTCTTGTCTACCTCTCCCAAGCATGCTGCAGGCACAACATTTTATCCATATAAATATTTATTACCAACCACGTTAGCAAATACTGGTATTGTTTAAAGTTAGGTGTGGGAAAATTTATCGATGAATTCGAGTTTGGAGCGAGAAAGAAAAATGGAGAAGGTTGGGAATGGAGATCTGGGGAATGGGGTTGGGGGTTGGGGTGGAGATGGGTGTGAAGGGGAGGAAGAGGAGGGGGAAGAGTGAGACAGTTGAGTGTTAGGGTTTAGTGGGATGGGGGATAAGGTAATGTATGGAGAAAAGGGGTGGAGACGGGTATGACGGAACACGTATATCTGTGAGTGTGTGTGTGTGTGTGTGTGTGTGTGTGTGTGTGTGTGTGTGTGTGTGTGTGTGTGTGTGTGTGACGCTGGTAGGCTCTCAAGGTGCCTGGTGGATGACCCCAGTCCGTTAGTGGCGCAGGCGAATTTTATTTATAGTGGCTGCCGTGATGTATGACTATTTTATCATTATTATTGCTAGTTTCTTTATTATTATTATTATTATTATTATTATTATTATTATTATTATTATTATTATTATTATTATTATTATTATTATTATTATCATTATTATTATTATTAAGTCAGTTCAAGGGCCGAACATCCCCAAAATAAGTACCCCGAGAGAAGGTGCTCCTACAAAGGTGATCAAGGAACACTTTAAAAAGATAAAATTTCTTCAGTTCGAGAGGTCTGTTTTTTATCAACAATTTTGTGTCGGATTTATCTGAAAGATTAAAGCTGATTAAATTAAAATGTTGAGTCTTTCGTGTCATGCGAGAATCATTGAAGGTGAAGGGAGTAATTTCTCGGCATTGACATTGTGAGTGTCTTGAAATTGTTAGGATATACAAGAAGAGCCATGAAAGAAATTGTAATTTTGTGCTTGGCTTACCAGTGTTATGCTGTTTTTACGAACCTCCTTACTAACGCAGCTGCATAAAAGGACCTATGCAAGTGTTGTGGAAAGCGTGAGCCATTCAAATATACCTTATGTAAATTTTCTTGTGATGCATATATAGATAAAGGGACATTTTTTCTATCTTGCTTTGACACACACACACACACACACACACACACACACACACACACACACACACACACACACACACACACACACACACACACCTGCCAGACAAACACCCTTAGCTTAGCAACACTATAAATAAAGGGAATAAGTAAAGGGAAATAGAGGAAAGATTCACACACACACACACACACACCATCGCCGGATGTTTATTTGTTATTGTTGAAGGGTCTAGCGTGAAGCCTTGTCAGCACATGTGATTGCCTTCCTCGAAAACGGTAACCTACCCTCCCTGTGTTACAATGCAGGGCCTCTGTCTTATGTGCCTGCGAGCAGCCTCAGAAATGGGATGTATAGCCTCAGTTGTGCTAGCTTAAGACGGGGTGTCGAACTATCTATTTATCAAACAAAATTGGTGTTACTCGATTTTTTGGCTTCTTTCGCTTTTATAGAAGCTACATACATTTTGGGGGGGACTTTATTATTGTTTTGTTGTCATGTTGTGTTCGGCCCCCGGACTGCCTTCCTTACCGTTTAGAGATATTCGTGATACTTAAAATATAGGTTCAGAGCACTCTGAAAACCCCTATAAAAAATGTCCTGTTTACTAGCGCTTTAGTCGACGAGAGAGAGAGAGAGAGAGAGAGACAGACAGACAGACAGACAGACAGACAGACAGACAGACAGACAGACAGACAGACAGACAGACAGACAGACAGACAGACAGACAGACAGAGAGAGAGAGTAGTGAGTGTGCATACTATGGATATAATTATAATCTTTTCCTCACACGCTCACAGACCAAAGAGACAGTGAGGAGTGATACGGTAAGGCACACCCACTAAGGCTAAGCGCTCTCTCTCTCTCTCTCTCTCTCTCTCTCTCTCTCTCTCTCTCTCTCTCTCTCTCTCTCTCGTCGTAATACACTTTTGTAATAATAAGTTCCATCGTATACTTTTTTATGTCCTCCTCCTCCTCCTCCTCCTCCTCCGTCATCGTCCTCCTCCTCCTCCTCCTCCTCCTCCTCCTCCGTCATCGTCCTCCTCCTCCTCCTCCTCCGTCATCGTACCCCTCTTCCTCCTCCTTCCCCCGCGACATGCTATACGCTATGCCCACCAAGTACACACACACACACACACACACACACACACACACACACACACACACACACACACACACACACTTTCCTTCGTCCTGGTAGTGCCCTCAGCCATAACGCCGTGAGCACCCCGTTAGCACCGTTCTCACCTGCTCACCTTGCCTGCTTGGTCACTGGGGGGCGGCGAGGAGGAAAAATTTCACCTGTATAGTTAAGGCAGATATAGATAAAAGTAGAGTTATTAGCAGAGATAGTGATAGTTTTCCGATATTGTTTGGTTTGGTTCGTTTTATTAGTTTTTTTTTATGACTCTTAGACGTATAGAAGTTGTTTTGATGCCTGTATTTGTGTTTTTTTGTTTTGATGTGGTTAGATGTTTTGATGTGGCTAGATGTTTTGATGTAGTTCTTAGACGTATTGAAGTTGTTTTGATGTGTTTTTGTGTTTTTTGTTTCTTCTTCATTTGTTTTGATGTGGTTAGATGTTTTGATGTGGTTCTTAGACGTCTTGAAGTAGTTTTGATGTCTATTTGTGTTTTTTGTTTCTTCTTGATTTGTTTTGATGTGGTTAGGCGTAATTGTAGTATATAGTGGTCTCTCTCTCTCTCTCTCTCTCTCTCTCTCTCTCTCTCTCTCTCTCTCTCTCTCTCTCTCTCTCTCTCACAACATGGCTTCCGTAACAAAAGATCCTGCCTATCAAACCTATTGACCTTTTATAACGACCTCTTCTCAGTTTATGACGTAACCAAATCATTGGACGTAGTCTATCTTGATTTCCAGAAAGCGTTTGATAAAGTTCCACATCATAAATTACTTTATAAATTAAAGCAAATAGGTATTGACGGTCAAGTAAACCAATGGATCGCGAATTGGTTGAGCAACAGACAACAAAGAGTGGTGAGTGACGGTTTTAACTCAGAGTGGGCGCCGGTCAGTAATGGCGTCCCTCAGGGCTCGGTTCTTGGCCCAGTGCTCTTCATTATTCACATCAACGACGTGGATGTTGGACTCAATAATCGCATTAGTAAATTTGCAGACGACACAAAGGTTGGTAACTCGGTTCTCACTGACGAAGACAGGCAAAGCCTCCAAGAGGATTTGCACAAAATTTCAGCTTGGTCGGATAGATGGGAGATACCCTTTAACGTAGACAAGTGCCAGGTCCTTCAAGTTGGAACAAGAAATAAGAAGTTCGATTACGAAATGCGCGGCGTTAAACTCGCAAGCGTTCAGTGTGTTAAGGACCTGGGGGTCAAAATCTCATATCAATGCATCGATGCAGCAAATAAAGCGAACAGAATGTTGGGCTTCATTGAAAGAAACTTTATTCAAGAATAAAGATGTAATACTTCCGCTGTACAATAGTTAAGTCAGACCCCACTTGGAATATGCGGTACATTTTGGTCTCCCCACCATGCAAAGGACATTGCTAAATTAGAAGGTGTTCAGCGTCGGGCAACAAAAATGATCCCTTCCTTGCGCAACAAATCCTACGAAGAAAGGCTTTCCACCCTTAACATGTTCTCTCTTGAGAAACGTCGCCTCCGAGGAAAACTGATCGAATGTTTTAAAATACTTAATGGTTTCACGAATGTAGACAGAACAAAATTGTTTATGATCGATGACACTTTGCGAACGAGGAACAATGGCATAAAACTCAAATGTAGACAAGTAAATTCAGACTGCACCAAATTTTTCTTCACCAACGTTGTAGTGCGAGAATGGAATAAGCTCCCACCGTCAGTGGTCCAGTGTAACATGATTGACTCCTTTAAAAACAAGCTCGACCGTCACTTCCTTGAACTTAATATCAACTAGAGTAGAAAAGTAACGTTTTGGAGCCATCTGATTAGTGTAGATTCACTTAGGTTTAAGGACAGACCACCTAGTCTGGACCATGGGGTCTGTGTGGTCTGATTTTTTATGTAAATCTCTCTCTCTCTCTCTCTCTCTCTCTCTCTCTCTCTCTCTCTCTCTCTCTCTCTCTCTCTCTCTCTCTCTCTCTCTCTCTCTCTCTCTCTCTCTCTCTCTCTCTATATATATATATACACACACACACACACACACACACACACACACACACACACACACACACGATATATAACACTTTCTTCCCCTTTTACTCTTATCAGTTGACGCTTCGTCCTCCTCCTCCTCCTCCTGGGTGTGGGTGTGGGTCAAGTAGCTGCTAAGACCCAGCTTCTCCAGCATCGACCCGCCCTAGACCTCTCCTCTTTCCTCCACCTCCTCCTCCACTACCTCCTCCTCCTCCTTTTGTCTTCGCCTTGTATCTTTTTTTCATTCATTGTTCCATTAGTTATTTTGTTTATCATTATAACTTCTTTTCTCTATTCTTTTTTTTCTTATTTTATTTTTAATCTTTTTCTGATACTTTCTATTCATCTATTATTTTCTATGCTTTTCCTTCCCCACCCATCCATTATTTTTTTTGTTACCTCTCCTTTCCTCTCCTCTCTCCTCCTCCTCCTCCTCTCCTCCCCTGTCCTCTCCCCTCCTGTCCTCTCCCCTCCTGTCCTCTCCCCTCCTGTCCTCTCCTCTCCTGTCCTCTCCCCTCCTGTCCTCTCCTCTCCTGTCCTCTCCCCTCCTGTCCTCTCCCCTCCTGTCCTCTCCCCTCCTGTCCTCTCCCCTCCTCTCCTCTCCCCTCCTGTCCTCTCCCCTCCTGTCCTCTCCCCTCCTGTCCTCTCCCTTCCTCTCCTCTCCCCTCCTGTCCTCTCCCATCCTGTCCTCTCCCCTCCTGTCCTCTCCCTCCTGTCCCTCTCCCTCCCCTCCTGTCCTCTCCCCTCCCCTCCTGTCCTCCTCCTCCCCTCCTGTCCTCTCCCTCCTCCTGTCCTCTCCTCCTCTCCCTCTCCCTCCTGTCCCTCTCCCCTCCTGTCCTCTCCCCTCCTGTCCTCTCCTCCTCCCTCCTGTCCTCTCCTCTCCCCTCCTGTCCTCTCCTCTCCCCTCCTCTCCTCTGCCTGTCCTCTCCCCTCCTCCTCTCCTCTCCTCTCCTGTCCTCTCCCCTCCTGTCCTCTCCCCTCCTCCTCTCCTCTCCTCTCCTCTCCCTCCTGTCCTCTCCCTCCTGTCCTCTCCCTCCTCTTCTCCTCTCCTGTCCCTCCCCTCCTGTCCTCTCCCTCCTGTCCTCTCCTCTCCCCTCCTGTCCTCTCCCCTCCTGTCCTCTCCCCTCTTCTCCCCTCCTGTCCTCTCCCCTCTTGTCCTCTCCCCTCCTGTCCTCTCCTCCCTCCTGTCCTCTCCCTCCTGTCCCTCCCTCCCCTCTCTCCTCTCCTCTCCTGTCCTCTCCCCTCCTCCTCTCCTCTCCTCTCCTGTCCTCTCCCCTCCTCCTCTCCTCTCCTCTCCTGTCCTCTCCCCTCCTGTCCTCTCCCCTCCTGTCCTCTCCTCTCCTCTCCTCTCCTGTCCTCTCCCCTCCTGTCCTCTCCCCTCCTGTCCTCTCCCCTCCTGTCCTCTCCTCTCCTGTCCTCTCCCCTCCTGTCCTCTCCCCTCCTCTACTCTCCCCTCCTGTCCTCTCCACTCCTGTCCCTCTCCTCCTCTCCTCTCCTCTCCTGTCCTCTCCCCTCCTGTCCTCTCCCCTCCTCTTCTCTCCCCTCCTGTCCTCTCCTCTCCTGTCCTCTCCCCTCCTGTCCTCTCCCCTCCTCTTCTCTCCCCTCCTGTCCTCTCCCCTCCTGTCCTCTCCCCTCCTGTCCTCTCCTCTCCTGTCCTCTCCCCTCCTGTCCTCTCCCCTCCTGTCCTCTCCTCTCCCCTCCTGTCCTCTCCCCTCCTGTCCTCTCCCCTCCTGTCCTCTCCCCTCCTCTTCTCTCCCCTCCTGTCCTCTCCCCTCCTGTCCTCTCCCCTCCTCCTCTCCTCTCCTCTCCTGTCCTCTACTCTCCTGTCCTCTCCCCTCCTGTCTCTCCCCTCCTGTCCTCTCCCCTCCCTCTCCTCTCCTGTCCTCTCCCTCCTGTCCTCTCCCCTCCTGTCCTCTCCCTCCTCCTCTCCCCCTCTCCTGTCCTCTCCTCCTGTCCTCTCCCCTCCTGTCCTCTCCCTCCTCTCCTCCTCCTCTCCCTCCTGTCCCTCTCCCTCCTGTCCTCTCCCTCCTCCTCTCCCTCCTCTCCCTGTCCCTCCCCTCCTCCCTCCTCTCCCTCTCCTGTCCTCTCCTGTCCTGTCCTCTCCCCTCCTGTCCTCTCCTCTCCTCTCCTGTCCTGTCCTCTCCCCTCCTGTCCTCTCCCCTCCTGTCCTCCCTCCCTCCTCTCCTCTCCCTCCTGTCCTCTCCCCTCCTGTCCTCTCTCCTCCTCCTGTCCCTCCTGTCCCTCCCTCTCCTCTCCCTCTCCCTCTCCTCTCCTGTCCTCTCCCCTCCTGTCCTCTCCCCTCCTGTCCTCTCCCCTCCTGTCCTCTCCCCTCCTCCTCTCCTCTCCTCTCCTCTCCTCTACTCTCCTGTCCTCTCCCCTCCTGTCCCTCTCCCTCCTGTCCTCTCCCTCTCCTCTCCTCCTCTCCCTCCTGTCCTCTCCCCTCCTGTCCCTCCCTCCCTCTCCCCTCCTGTCCTCTCCCCTCCTGTCCTCTCCCCTCCTGTCCCTCCTCCCCTCCTGTCCTCTCCCCTCCTCCTCTCCTCTCCTCTCCTGTCCTCTCCCCTCCTGTCCTCTCCCCTCCTGTCCTCTCCCCTCCTCTTCTCACCCCTCCTCTACCATGACAAACACCAAATGCTCCACCACCACCGCCTATTCCGTATACAGCCAGTCACCCAATCCTGACCTCTGCTATCATATATCCTGGCCTATATATTATTGTCTCCTTGTAAAGTCTCTCTCTCTCTCTCTCTCTCTCTCTCTCTCTCTCTCTCTCTCTCTCTCTCTCTCTCTCTCTCTCTCTCTCTCTCTCTCTCTCTCTCTCTCTCTCTCTCTCTCTCTCTCTCTCTCTCTCTCTCTCTCTCTCTCTCTCTCTCTCTCTCTCTCTCTCTCTCTCTCTCTCTCTCTCTCTCTCTGCAGTTTTAACGTGACAGATTTCGCATACAAGCATCTATTGTGTATTCGCTTGTGTGACACTAACCACCACCACCACCACCACCACAGCAACAACAACAACAACAACTATAAAAAACAGTAACCCTCACCGTCACACAATGGAAGACCAAAATAGTAAGCGTGAACTACGTACTGCACACACACACACACACACACACACACACACACACACACACACACACACACACATACACACGGACCGGAAGTCAGACAAACATTATTACTGTTTTTATCTTTCCACTCCCTTCCGTCCGCCCCGTCACCTTCGTTTGCTTCCATACATTCACTTATTCACTCACTGACTCACTCCTTTTTCCTCTTCTTCTTCTAAACTTATTTCCACTCCTCCTCCTCCTCCTCCTCCTCCTCCACTCAATCTGTTGCGTCTTTCATCACCAAAAAATCTTTCCTAAAATATTTCCTGTTGGCCCACACCAAGACGATGGGGTGTCATGTACTCCCTTACACCCTTTCACGGTCTGTGTGTGTGTGTGTGTGTGTGTGTGTGTGTGTGTGTGTGTGTGTGAGACATTTGGTGGTTGTGGTGGTGGTGATGGTGGTTGGATGTGGGAAGGTGGAAGGAGAGGGCGAATCGCGAAGTCACCTGCTGCGGTACAGTAATAATTATTTCAAGTATAACTGTTCCTCATCAGTTTGTGTGCTTGTGTGTCTGCCGGCGTTGTTTTCACACACACACACACACACACACACACACACACACACACACACACACACACACACACAGCCTTGCCCTGTACAAGCATTAATTAGTATTATTATGATGATTATTATAAAATAAAATCTACTGTACAGTATCGTTTTATTAGGGTTATGGATAAGCAGAAAATCGATTACGTGCCCTGGCCACTCAAAACTATTGTCCAAATGCATGATGCACGTGGAAGAGAGAGAGAGAGACGAAAAAAGATAAAGAGGCTTACCGGCAATCCGGAGTGAAGCGGTAACCAATGTTTGTCTTCTAATGATTTCTTCTAGGAAGAGCGCGTGTGGCTTATCGTGGTGGAAGCCTGGAAGGTAGTTGGGTCAGGGAAGGAGGGGGAGAGGGCGGCAGGGGTGTTATAAGGGATTGAGTGAATATTAAGTAAAGGGTTGAATTTCACACTTTTCCGAGCTGTAGTTCTTCACCATTATATTGCCCATATGTTATTCCTTTGGTTTTCTTGATATATATATATATATATATATATATATATATATATATATATATATATATATATATATATATATATATATATATATATATATTTTTTTTTTTTTCTTTAATGCTCTTCGGATATCTTTGTCATTTCTTTTTTTCTCTTCCTTCTTCTATTTTTATTATTATTATTATTATTATTATTATTATTATTATTATTATTATTATTATTATTATTATTATTATTATTATTATTATTATTATCTTTTCTTCTTCACCATTGTGGCTCCTATCTCCCCTTCCTCTTCACCTTTACTGTGTTGTGCTATAAATCGATGAATCACATTTTTACGGTGTTGGCTCAGGCGATTACCTTGTCTAAGTTGGTCTAAGTCAAGTAGGCCTTCTGTTATCAGCACCGCCCATGCTTTCCTCCTCCTCCTCTGCGAGCCTCGAGCACCGTCAGTCTTCCGGCGGTGTCCAAGACAAGGTGGAAGAGAGGGGAGTGTTTCTTTCTTAGCAAACTCCTGGATTCTGGTTGGTGATAATATTGCGCAAGTTATATTCTTAGGTCAAGAGTTGGGTGATAGACTTACGAAGGACGATCATCAACTTATTAAAATGGTTTCCTTCAGCCCGGGCCTCTGCGTTTTTAGTGGAGCAGTAAAAAGAATAACGAGGGGGAGGGACAGGAGGTAGTGCTGGTATTAGAATCGTCACTCTCAACAACTACATAAAAAAGGACAGGTTAGTTCGAGGAGGAGTGAGTCAACAGCAAATCAATATCCACCAACCTTTAATGTTATGGGGCGACCGTTTTAAGATGGGATGATTATGATGGCGCCACTTACAACACACACACACACACACACACACACACACACACACACACACGGACGTCAATGGGAAAAGAGTGAACAGAAGAGTGACGCAATACAGCGGAGTTTGCCGTGCGAGGAAGGGAATGAATGGATGGATGAATGACCTAACGGAGGGATGAACGAATGAATGAATGGAGGCTGTGGGCGGCCAGTGGAAGCGTGTTTGTTTATCTTTAGAGAGAGAGAGAGAGAGAGAGAGAGAGAGAGAGAGCTGCAGCACCACGTCGCATCTCTCGCTCCTACAAACCTTTCAAAAGCCGATAATTGTTGTGACGAAGCAAGAACATTAATGAACTAAGAAGCGTGTCAACTCCGCGCACTTCAGGAGACCGACAAAGCACTTCCTGCTCTCTCTCTCTCTCTCTCTCTCTCTCTCTCTCTCTCTCTCTCTCTCTCTCTCTCTCTCTCTCTCTCTCTCTCTCTCTCTCTCTCTCTCTCTCTCTTTATTTTTACATCTTACATATTGCAATTGAATACATATATGTCGATCTCTCTCTCTCTCTCTCTCTCTCTCTCTCTCTCTCTCTCTCTCTCTCTCTCTCGTGGGGGGGTTGGCGTGGCGTGAATGAGTGCATGATGGCGTCGGGAGATGGAGGGACGGGGAGGGGAGGAACGGGGCCAGGAATGCAATGGTAGGGAGGGGAAGGGCGGAGCTGGTTGTGTTTTCATCGGGGAGAGAAGCTTTGACACTTTTATCACCCTGGCACAACGCGCGGCACTCCCCGTTGGTGTTTGCTGGTGTGTGGGTGTACGGGCGGGTTGGTGTGCTGTGTCTAGTGTTGGTAAGATGGTTTGGCGGGACTTCCGTAACCACCTCGATCATCATCATCATCATCATCATCATCACCGCCTTTCTTTCATCGCCACCTCCGCCATGGGTCTGTCGCGCAATAACCGGATGACCAAGGTGAGTTTTTTTTTTCTTTTTTTTTCTGCTTCCTCTTTCCTCCTCCTCCTCCTCCTTCTTTTTCTTCTTCTTCTTCTTCTTCTTCTTCTTCTTCTTCTTCTTCTTCTTCTTCTTCTCGACTGCTTTTATAACAACTAGAAAAGAACAACTACTATTTATTTCCTCCTCCTCCTCCTCCTCCTGCTTCTCCTCCTCCTCCTGCTTCTCCTCCTCCTCCTACTACTACTACTACTACTACTACTACTACTACCACTACCACCACTCATGTTACGGTCATTATCATCATTATTTGTGATTGGCAGGAATTAGGTTTTTGAATCATACCACAATCATCTTAGCAGAGTATTCAGTGAGAGCTTAGTTACATGAGCCGTGTGTGTGTGTGTGTGTGTGTGTGTGTGTGTGTGTGTGTGTGTGTGTGTGTACTCAAGAAAGAGAGAGCGAGCAAAAAGTTAAGGGGGAGGGGTTGTTTGCTTCCTGGCGAGATGGAGAGGGGAGGAAAGGAGGAAGGGTTGGGCGGGGATGGAGATCGTTGGGGTATGAAGATAATTCGGTGGGAAGACACAAGGAAGACAGGAACAGGAAAAGATAAGGTAAGGAGGAAGAATGAATTGAAGATGTACACGTAGATAAAATATGAATGAGTGTGAAAAAAAGGAGGATAAGGTAGCAAAGGGAAAATAGAAGGTATGAGGGAGTTGAAATGCCCGGGGAGGAGGTGCTGGAACACTAGAACTAAGGGAAGAGGGTAGGTATTATATCGTCACCTTCGTAAACAAACCCCCTAAGTCATTGTTTTCTACTTTACAGGAAATCAGAAAAGAACTCATTTCATTTGGCTTAAGATTTAGGCAGAAATGAAAAGGTCAATTCGAGAACACTCAAGCCCTGAATGGCGAAGGCAACTATACAAAAATGGGCGTCACATGTTGAAAAATTGATGTAGAGAAAAACCTGGAAATCTCTGGAAAATGACTTAGGCGATTATTTTATGAGGGTGACGATATATTGAAAGATACACGAGGGAAGAAAATTGTTGGTGTAGAACTGAGGAATGTAGAGAGATACAGAGAAAGGGAATGATAGATTTAGAGGGAAAGAAAATGTCAGGAAAAGGAATGATAGCTTTAAAGGGAAAGGAAATGACAGGTATAATTGATTTAGAGATATATAGAGAAAAAAATAGAGACATGTAAAAGGGAAATAAGATGGCAGATATAATACATTGAGATATATAAAGAGAAAGGGAGAAAAGGTATGCGGGACTGGAAGGCAAAGATCGTACGAGTTATGATAAATTGCGAGATGAAGAGATAAAATAAGAAATGATGGAGCGGAAAGGGAAAGAACATGGAAAAGAGGACTAAAGAAAGATATGGGGGAAGCGAGATTGCAGGGGGGGGGGAGGGGGGGGGCAGGAAGGGGGGAGCCTCAACGAGATAAGCTATCGTGGAAGTGTCCCAGAGTCATGCTTACTACATTCAGCGTGACTCACCCTGCTAAGGCGTCATCACCCTGTTTTATGTCAAATGGTCTCTCTTCTGCTGTGCATGTATATTTTTGCTTCAAGGGAGATTCTGTTAAAATGATGTCCTGATTTTTTTTTTTTTTTTTTTTTTTTTTTTTTGTATATTTTTTGCTTCAAGGGAGATTCTTTTAAAATGATATGTCCTGTTTTTTTTTTTTTTTTTTTTTTTTTTTAGGTGCGTGTGGGATCTAAATGACTTTCTCTCTCCCGCAGGTGAGTTCGGCGCCCCCCAGCAAACAGACTAAGGTACCTGCCCCTTCCCACTCTAGGCATGTCGGTGTTCAGACGTAAGATTTGTGTCCCCCATGCATCTTGCCCCCCCACCCCACCCCACCCCACTTACGTAACACACACACACACACACACACACACACACACACACACACACACATACACACACATACGGTCACCGCCTCTGCCGCTTGTGTTGTCCGTTGGCCGCGACTTTCCTCGTCTGGAATTTATTTGCAGTTGTCCGCGGCGGCGTTTTGAGGGGGTGTTAAAGGGAGTGTGCGAGGCTGAGGGCGCCGCGCCTCCCCAGCCATGAGGACGGCACACCCTCCCCCAGCGGTGGGGTGGGTGCTGCCTGCGTTGCTGGGTGCCGGCGGGACCGTTCTTTGGAGGTGCGGGCGCGGCAGACGGGCAGGCAGGTGGGGTACTACATGGTGGGGCAGGCGTGCTCGGTGCGCCCGCTGGTATCCGGGGAGTGTGTTCCCTGCTGCCTCACCCTTATTTCTACCCGGAACGACCCGCAGCTCTCTCTCTCTCTCTCTCTCTCTCTCTCTCTCTCTCTCTCTCTCTCACTGTGTGTGTGTGTGTGTGTGTGTGTGTGTAGTCTGACCAGCCCCCTCCCTCCCTCGTTGCATATTGCACGAGGGCAGGCCGGTAAGGGTGGGGAGTGGGCGCCACCAGCTGCCAGCGGTAAACACTCCGCCTAACAAAACCAAACACAGCACCTGTTTTAGCGCCGCGTTGACCGGGCTGGAGGCCCCACTAGCCTCAGGACGTATCCCAGCGTGCCACGCGGCGCAGCCACTGCCCACCCCCTCCACGCCCCCACCCAACATCGCCTGGCCAGCCTAACAAGTCGGCTGACTTATTCCAAGTGGCTTAAATTTTACCCATAGTGCCCATTGCACCGCCTATTTGTGTCTGACTGCACCAGAAAAATTGTGTCTAGGGCGAAGCTGCGGGCACGGCGAGGGGCGTGTGGCGAGCCCCGGCAGCCCCGGCACTGAGGCCAGCCCGGAAAACACTCTTATAAGGGCTGCAGGAAGCAGGAATTGCCTCGGGACTTTATTAACGACCCATTTGGCGGATAGTAGTACTGCCGCTCCTCCCGGCCGCATAAAAACACGCTCAGACCAAAAAGCTTCCCAGTAGAAAACATTCCTTTCTCTCCTCGTGTCTAATCTTGTTGATGTGCTCCTATTATTATTATTATTATTATTATTATCACTATTTATTTTCTTATTATGTTTTGCTTGTTTATTTTCGGGAAGGACCAGATAGAGGAGCGATGGTGGTATTACTAAACATCACCTCACCCTAGGCATCATCATCATGCTCCACGCCCTGAACCACAGTAATGCAACCTTCCACCACGAACCAGAGCACCATCACCATCACTACCACCACGACGCATCAAACCGGATTACCATTACACCTACCATCACCTTATCATCATTCCCACCACCGCAAACACAACCATGAGCACATCACTGCATAATTGTCACCAACATCACTACCACATTATAAATAACTATCACTGCATTATCACAACACAACCTCACCCTTAATATCTCAGCCACTCCCACCACCATCACCACCTGTCGTCTGCCACACCTGCCTCAGCCACGTGGTCCAGGTGCATCGAGCCAGCTGGGAGGTTCCTTGCTCGCTCTAGGGCCAATACAGGAGAGAGAGAGAGAGAGAGAGAGAGAGAGAGAGAGAGAGAGAATTTATTAATTTTGTGTTCGTTGGGGTGATGCAGTAGACAGGCTTATGCACACAGATTCAACATTAGCGGCAGTTTAACACGTGCACATTCACCCCTTTGAGTTATAGCCTGACAAATCCCGGAAGTCATTTGTTTCAGTGGATCGGCTACAAAGCGCACGTCCACTTTAAGCTCAGGGTCGAAAATCACAGATCAGAGAGCATTCCACTGTACAGTGTGAATGTCTAACTATCACGAGTCTAATAATTTGCTAATGTAATCCTCGAAATGCTTATTTGCCCTCAACTTTATTTTAACAAGGTACAGTAAGTATAAGATGGCTCCTCGTCCGGCCCCGTTCAGCATCTTCCTCTGTCAACAGACTCGTTCTGGGAATAATCTCGGAACTAGAGAAGAAGAGGCAGTGTTGTGTTACCGCTTTAGCCTTAAAATCATGGTTCTGGTGTATACACTCGGGGCGTAAAAGGAGGGAGGTTCAGGAGGGCGGACTCTGGCATAGTGAACGTGTCTTTTGAGCAGCTTGGGAAACATTGCATACCATTTAAAGCTGACGAACCGAATCGTTTGGCATCATCATGTTTAGGGAAACCGGGCACCCGTGTAGATAGTCTTCCAGCCTGTTTGGACCTTGGGCTCACAGGAAGTCGTCGCACAATGGTTTTCTCACCAATTTATTGTGTTCATTTGCTAAATAATATAAAACAGCATTATTGCAGAAAACTGCTGCTAGGCATAGATAATTCTTACAAACTATTAATGCACGTTGTCCTACTATATATATGTAAAGTTTGGGGCATATACGTTATAGTTATGCGCTGCGTTGGTGTTCATCTCTGTTCTTGAGCCTGTGGTGGGCAAAAATCAATTGGAGCGTTTGCAAACTCTTGAAAAAATACCAGATTCACTTGCTGACTTAATTTTACACAATTTCACTCGGTATGTTGGAAAAAATCTTAGACTTGTGTTATCAAACCAACTAAAATGATATTAGAATCATCTTAACCCTGGATAACATTCAATTTGTATTTTTATTTTACGGTAACACATTCGTGGTCACTTTTTGTACCAATTTTTGGACAATAAAAAAACAATACTTACAGTTCCTTTAATTAAATTTTTAAGACACCACCTGAAAATTTAATCTTTCAACTATAGTCAAAAAGAAAAAAAAATGCAATTTTTTGTTGGTAACCAAAATAAACGAAAAAAAGTTTTTTTTTTCTAAAAACTTTAAATTTAAGACTAGGTATAATTAGGAGATGTCCATTGACCAGTGGGCAGGGGGGGGGGGAGGGGGGGGGGCAGCACCGTGACCCACAGCCTCCTAGCAGCACAACATCTTGTTGGTGGAACTGTCCAAGGGAACACATTCGTGGACACCTTCATTATCTGACAAACAAAGTAAAAGAGCACGCACCAACCACCTTTCACCAAAACAGCACATCACTTTATGAAGGTATAGGGGGCCCCACCCGTTTAGCCTGCATAGGACGCATGCGCCACGCGCGCAAAGTTGGGGTGGGTCACAATCGTGTCTTCGAATGTGTTCCAGGGTTAAACATAAAACAAGAAATATAGCAAAAAATGTTAAATACCTGGCATATAATCTCAGCTTTGGAATTTATAACTTATTTGGAATGAATGTAATTTTTCTTATCTATAGATTTTATGTATTCTTGCAAGTTATGAAATAAAAAAAAAAAGGAAATTCTGGCATACATATATGAATTGACTAATGTTTTTGAGCTGTAGACGACACACGTGTGACTACCTCCTGAACCAAGACCAAGACCAAGTGTGTGTTCAGGACTGCTCGGAGCTCGCACAGCGCCGATTCATTAGGAGGACATTTTCCATTGAAAAATGGACAGTACCCTAATTAAGGTGTTCCCTCAAGGCGAGGGGAATACCTTGTTCGGGGTGCAACAAACCTCAGCTAGTGGAAATGGTGTGAATTACGGAAGCTTGGAAAAAAAAAATTCTGGTGTTAATGGTCATCAACACCACATCTGCAAACAGACAATTATTCTGTCACACAGACGCCATGTACTATATGTGTTTCCCTGAAAATCATTGCGATGACGATTTGACCGGAAGACCTCTCTGTGTAGGCCTTTGATGGGGACATTGCCTAGCATTTAAAGCTGACGAACCCGACCATTCAGCATCATGTACCAGCTCGTTCATGTCAGCAGCGGAGGTCAATAAATATTGCAGTTGTGTTTCGTTGAAGGTAATCGGCTTGTGCACACGACACGCCCAGTGGCCGAACTCTTCACTTAGATTCACGTTGTCTTGTTTGTTTGAATCATTGCAAGGACTGAACCCTTTCCCCATGACCGTTCCCTGCGGGTTTGAAAGTCCGACGGTCGGGGGGTGCCAGAAGAGAGAGAGAGAGAGAGAGAGAGAGAGAGAGAGAGAGAGAGAGAGAGAGAGAGAGAGAGAGAGAATATTGCATGAACACGTCTTTAGTAATATGTCTATAGTTTGTGTTTAGAATTTAAGTTTCGTCTTAATGTTGCAGTAACACATCAACATTTCCGGTTTTCACCCGATATGTCTGTTTTCTACCATTACGCAACGGTTCTCAGAATATCGGATTGATTGAGTGACCGCGGTGCGCATCAGCTTCCAGACATAAATAGAGAAGCTGCACACACACACACACACACACACACACACACACACACACACACACACACACACACACACACACATTTGTAGGGCAGTGGTTAGCGTGTTCGCCTCTCAACCAAGATGTCCCTGGTTCGATTCCCGGGCGATCATCCGTGGCACCCAGTAGTGAATGGGGTGCCGGGTGTCAGTTGGGGATTGTGGGCCATATTTTAAGACACCATCGTTTCTCACATCAGCTATTTCTAAAGGTCAAAGAGGGGATCTGTCGGGTTTTCATGAGTGTTTTTTTAAGGCTCATGGCACAGAAGAAGGGTCAAACTACCACCAGGGTCATAAAACTACCGCTGGAAAGGCCCACAGCTCCTACGAAAGCCATGTCAAATATGTGAACTTGGGCGACGAAATGTTTTAAAATACGACCTTGTGTCCCGCCTCCCTGGTGTGTGTAGGTGTGACATTTAAGTCGACTCCACCGTCACTCCGTTTGCCGCGATCGTTAGACTATCGCGTGGTCAGACCATGATGAATCACACACACACACACACACACACACACACACACACACACACACACACACCACTAACACCTCGGTGGAAGCATTGTTGTTGTCCTGGGATGTGTCTCGTCTTCGTAAGCCTGTCAAGCCAACATGAGTGCCGGCGGGCAGCTTCAGGAGACAGAAATATACAAACCGGCTGCTTTAGGGGGTTTTCCCTCTCCCTGATAGTTATAAATGTGACGGAACTAGCCATCAGAAGATAATTCATTAAAAACTATTTTACGCTGGGAGAATAACGATTTGTTGGTGGAATTTTTGGATTTTCACGTTTAGTGGCCGAATTTAATATGTATCTTCAATAGGCACAAAGACTTAGGTCGGTATAATAAGACACTTTCCCTTCTCACATCAGCTATTTCTAAAGGCCAAAGAGCGGGTCAGTCGGGTTCTAATGAGTGTTTCTTCAGGTTCATGGCACAGAGGAAGGGTCATGCTACCACCAGGGTCATAAAACTAATACTGAAAATGCCTACAACTCCTGTGTCAAATAGGTGTTCTTGGGCGACGAAATGTCTTGTAATACGACCCTTATTCGCCTCTGTGATCACGATGCTTGCAGTTTAATGATGGTGTTGGTGGCGGTGAAGTCATCGAAGACATCATTGGGGTACAGTTGTCAACATTAGTCTTTCAGCTTCGAGAGTTGCTTATTTAAACTGACTCAGGATGCCAAAGAGAGAGAGAGAGAGAGAGAGAGAGAGAGAGGGGGGGGGGGGGGAACAATGTTAAAAGATGTGTTATAAAAAGTAAAAGTGTCTGAAACAAAAAACGAGAGCAAATGTCGAGTATGTGAGTGAGAGAGAGAGAGAGAGAGAGAGAGAATGTCACACACACACACACACACACACACACACACACACACACACACACACACACACACAAACCTTCAGGGCAAAACGAGTGATCGGGACTGGCGGTGTTGAGTCAGGACGTGAATGTGTGGTGAAGGCCAAGGACGATTGATGACTCCAGTGTTTCTTGAAGCGTCGTTTTGCTCGCCGCTCGATACTCTGGGTCGTATTTCAAAACATTTCGTCACCCAAGTTCACGTATTTGACAAGGCTTTCGTATGAGTTGAGGGCATTTCCAGTAGTAGTTTTATGACCCTGGTGGTAGTTTGACCCTTCTTCTGTACCCTGAATCTAAAGAAACACGCATTAAAACCCAATTGATCCCCTCTTTGACCTTTAAAAATAGTTGATGTGAGAAGCGAGGGTCGTATTTTAAATCATTTCGTCACCCAAGTTCACGTATTTGACAAGGCTTTCGTATGAGTTGAGGGCATTTCCAGTAGTAGTTTTATGACCCTGGTGGTAGTTTGATCCTTCCTCAGCAGCATGAGTCTAAAGAAACCCTCATTAGAACCCGATTAATCCTCTCTTTGACCTTTAGAAATAGTTCGTTTGAGAAGCGAAAGTGTCTTAAAATACCGGACTCAGAATATGATGACGCTAATCAGCCCCGCGCCTCACACACTCACTCACTCACTCACTCACTCATTCATTCATTATTATCTTAACCCGGTAGCAGCGACGGGCCAAATTTGCGGCTTTACCGTGTACCAGCGACGGGCCAAATTTGCGGCTTTACCGTGTACCAGCGACGGGCCAAATTTGCGGCTTTACCGTGTACCAGCGACGTACCAGCGACGGGCCAAATTTGCAGCTTTACCGTGTACCAGCGACGGGCCAAATTTGCAGCTTTACCGTGTACCAGCGACGGGCCAAATTTGCAGCTTTACCGTGTACCAGCGACGGGCCAAATTTGCAGCTTTACCGTGTACCAGCGACGGGCCAAATTTGCGGCTTTACCGTGTACCAGCGACGGGCCAAATTTGCAGCTTTACCGTGTACCAGCGACGGGCCAAATTTGCGGCTTTACCGTGTACCAGCGACGGGCCAAATTTGCGGCTTTACCGTGTACCAGCGACGGGCCAAATTTGCGGCTTTACCGTGTACCAGCGACGGGCCAAATTTGCGGCTTTACCGTGTACCAGCGACGGGCCAAATTTGCGGCTTTACCGTGTACCAGCGACGGGCCAAATTTGCAGCTTTACCGTGTACCAGCGACGGGCCAAATTTGCGGCTTTACCGTGTACCAGCGACGGGCCAAATTTGCGGCTTTACCGTGTACCAGCGACTGGCCAAATTTGCGGCTTTACCGTGTACCAGCGACGGGCCAAATTTGCGGCTTTACCGTGTACCAGCGACGGGCCAAATTTGCGGCTTTACCGTGTACCAGCGACGGGCCAAATTTGCGGCTTTACCGTGTACCAGCGATGGGCCAAATTTCTGCCATGATATAAACCTCCCAAAATAGATGATGCATAAACTGATCACACATGCGTTGATATATATTATGAAATGGTTTGCGTGAGTGATGATTCTTTCTCATTATTTTATTTAGAGGGACCTTTAACCTAACCTAAGCTAAGAAAATGATCCCCGCAGCTACCGGGTTAAGTTACGTTTGCCTTAAGGGATAGTTTTCTTGATACACTTAAAACCACCAATTTATCTTTTGAGTGCCTGCATCTCGTGTGTGTGTGTGTGTGTGTGTGTGTGTGTGTGTGTGTGTGTGTGTGTGTGTGTTTGCAGCTCATACGTCACCACACCGTCTGGAGGCGTCAGTCAGGGCGATGTCACGAGAACGCTGACTCTGGGATGGATGGTGATGAAACGATATGCTTCCTACCCCACCTCCTCTCCCCCTTCATGCTCCCTTTTATCCCTCATCTCTCCCTTCTCCGTTCTCCTTCATCCCCAACATTCCCTGTACTCCCTGTGTATACTCCTTAGTCTTTCTGTTTCCCTTATATAACCTGTACTTCTTATCCCTCCTTTCTTCGTTCATGCTCCCTTTTATCCCTTATCTTTCCCTTCTTCATTCCCAACGTTCCCCGCCTTCCTTATTTATACTCCTTCATCTTCCTGTTTCCCTCCTTTCTTCGTTCATACTCCCTTTTATCCCTTATCTTTCCCTTCTCCGTTCTCCTTCATCCCCAACATTCCCTGCCTTCCTTGTTTATACTCCTTAGTCTTCCTGTTTCCCTTATGTAACGTATATACTTTCTTTCCCTCCGTCCATTACTCTCTTTTGCTTCCTTTCTCCTTCCTGTCTGCCTTCGTCTTTCTTCATTTCCGCCATGCCCGGTGTATACTCTTAATCTTCCTGCTTCCTTAATGTAACCCAAACTTCCTTTCCTCCCTCCCTCATTATTCCTGTATCCTCTTTTCTCTCTCTATCACCTCGTTCCCTCCCCTCCTTTTTTTTCGGAATCTAATCCTTCTGTTTCCTTCTCTTCCTCCCTCCATATATGATCAAACGTATGCTGTCTTCTATATCTGCATCATCCTCTGCAGTCTCTCTCTCTCACACACACACACACACACACACACACACACACACACAGATACACGCAGATCTCCGTAAAACAGTGGCTAGCGCGCTCGCCTCACAATCAAGAGGTTCCTGGTCCGATTCCCTGCCGGAGTGGAGACGGATGGGCAGTCTCCTCCTTTAATAATCCGTGCCCTCTGTCCACCCAGCAGTGAATGGGTACCGGGTGTCAGTCGGGGGTTGTGTCCCGTCTCTGGGTTGTGTGTGTGGGTGTGAGGTTTCATCCATACCCAGAGATCCGTCACCTCTGAGCTCCGATTTCATTTGAGAGGGTACTGGCTGGCAATCGCGAGTCTATCACGTGGTCAGGCCATGGTGACACACACACACACACACACACACACACACACACACACACACACACTGTCTGATTACTCTGAGATGGAAACAAACAGATCATACCGAGAATTCACTATCGCTCCTTATTTTCTTCTTCTCGAGTCTTGTTTGTCGACTGTGGAGAAGAGAATGAAAACCGAGGCGAGGAGGCTGGTGGTGTTGCTTGTGCCGGTCGTGGTGGGAGTTGAGAAAGAGGAAAGGAAGGGAGGAGGGAAAGGAAGATGGGAGACAAGCAAGCAATGTTAACTAGGGAAGGAATGGGAAGGGAAGGAAATGAAGGAAAGGGGAGAGGTGACATGTAAGGAGATGAGGGAAGGGAGGGAAGGGAAGGGAAGGGAAGGGAAGGAACTGGAAAGAAGGGAAGTTATGTGGCTGGTCGTGGTGGTGGTGGTGATAGGGTTGGGTTTGTGATGTGGTGGCGGTGGGGTTGATTGTGGTAATGGTGGGGGTAGGGTTGGGTTTGTGGTGGTGGTGGGTGTGGTGATGGTGGTGGAGCCTGTGATTGTGGTTGCTGTAGCGGTGGTGATGATGGTGGGGGTGATAGGGATTGAGATAGTGGTGGTAGTTGCTGTAATGGTGATGAAAGTGGTAGTGGTGGTGGTGATTGTTGCTGTTGTTGTCGGTGGTGGTGGTGGTGTAAGGGTTGTTGTTGTCGTCGGTGGTGGTGGTGTAAGGGTTGTTGTCGTCGGTGGTGGTGGTGTAAGGGTTGTTGTCGTCGGTGATGGTGGTGGTGTAAGGGTTGTTGTCGTCGGTGGTGGTGGTGGTGTAAGGGTTGTTGTCGTCGGTGGTGGTGGTGGTGTAAGGGTTGTTGTCGTCGGTGGTGGTGGTGGTGGTGTAAGGGTTGTTGTCGTCGGTGGTGGTGGTGGTGTAAGGGTTGTTGTCGTCGGTGGTGGTGGTGGTGTAAGGGTTGTTGTCGTCGGTGGTGGTGGTGGTGCAAGGGTTGTTGTTGTCGTCGGTGATGGTGGTAGTGTAAGGCTTGTTGTTGTCGTCGGTGGTGGTGGTGGTGGTGTAAGGATTGTTGTCGAGGGTGATGGTGGTGGTGCAAGGGTTGTTGTTGTCGTCGGTGATGGTGGTGGTGTAAGGATTGTTGTCGATGGTGATGGTGGTGGTGCAAGGGTTGTTGTTGTCGTCGGTGATGGTGGTGGTGTAAGGGTTGTTGTTGTCGGTGGTGGTGGTGTAAGGGTTGTTGTCGTCGGTGATGGTGGTGGTGTAAGGGTTGTTGTTGTCGTCGGTGGTGGTGGTGGTGTAAGGGTTGTTGTCGTCGGTGATGGTGGTGGTGTAAGGGTTGTTGTTGTCGTCGGTGGTGGTGGTGTAAGGGTTGTTGTCGTCGGTGGTGGTGGTGGTGTAAGGGTTGTTGTCGTCGGTGGTGGTGGTGTAAGGGTTGTTGTCGTCGGTGGTGGTGGTGGTGTAAGGGTTGTTGTCGTCGGTGGTGGTGGTGTAAGGGTTGTTGTTGTCGTCGGTGGTGGTGGTGTAAGGGTTGTTGTTGTCGTCGGTGGTGGCGGTGGTGTAAGGGTTGTTGTTGTTGTCGGTGGTGGTGGTGGTGTAAGGGTTGTTGTCGTCGGTGGTGGTGGTGGTGTAAGGGTTGTTGTTGTCGGTGGTGGTGGTGGTGTAAGGGTTGTTGTCGTCGGTGATGGTGGTGGTGTAAGGGTTGTTGTTGTCGTCGGTGGTGGTGGTGTAAGGGTTGTTGTCGTCGGTGATGGTGGTGGTGTAAGGGTTGTTGTTGTCGGTGATGGTGGTGGTGTAAGGGTTGTTGTTGTCGGTGATGGTGGTGGTGTAACCTTGTCCGAGGGAGCACTGGGCGACTCTATCGGCGATCGAAATCTAGCCTACTAAGTCGGTCTGTCGACGAGGACTGGCGTGTCTCTGGTGGTGGTGGTGGTGGTGAGGGCTTCTCGGCGCCGCAGGTGTCGGGTTTATGTGGAACAGGTGGTGACATTGGTTTCCCGAAGCCTCGTATACCTGCCAGGTGTTGTTGGGGATTGGGCGGAAGGGCGAGGAGGAGGGGGATGGTGGAAAGCAGGCAGGGAATGATGAGGAGGGAGAAGAACAGTGAGGGGATGATGAGGAAAGTGAGGGGAGGAAGGAGGAAAACAGTGAAGGAATGATGCGAAGGGAGAGGAAGGAGGTTGAGCAGTGAGGGGAGGGAAGGAGGAGAGCAGCGAATGAACGAAGAGGAGGGAATAGAGTAAAGCAGCGAGGGAATGATGAGAAGGAAGGGAGGAAGGAGGATAGTAAGGCAGTATTGCGGAGGGGAAGGAAGGAGGGAAGAGCAGTGAGGGAATGATGAGGAAGGGGAGGAGGGAGGAGAGCAGTAAGGGAATGGTGAGTAGGACGTCGCTGGTGAAGAAAGCAGTGAAAGCAGTGAGTGGAAGAAAACTGGAACGAAAGGACTCGGGGAAAAAAAGGGTATTGGCTTAACCCGGTAGCTGCGGGATCATAGTTCTTAAAGGCCCTTCCCTCTAAGCGAGAATAACGGGAAAAAATCATCACTCACGTCAACCATTTCATTATATATATCAACGCATTTGTGATCAGTTTATGCATCATCTATTTTGGGGGGTTCATACCATGGCAAAAATTTGGCCCATCGCTGCTGCCGGGTTAACGAAGGAACGAAGGGGGAGTAAACGAGAGGACATTGAACGAGAAAAGAGAAGTAAATAATAGACAAACAGACAGACAGACATGGTAATGGAGTAAAAGTGAACAGAGTGAGAGGAAGCAGGGAAAGGAAGGAAGTAGAGGGGGGTCGCGGAACAGGAAGCAGCGCAGGAAGGGATGAATGGGAACAGGAAGAGAGAGGAAGGGGTGAGGTAGGAGAGCAGAGTGGTGGTCGCCCTGGGAGCAGTGTCGTTTTCAGTATCTCAGGACGGCAGTAAACGACAGGAGCGGGACACGGGGGAGAGGAGTGACATGTCGATGCTGGAGTACTGCAGCCAACCCGTCTTGTGTGTGGAGTGCCGGGTTGTGCTTGCCAATCGTGCCCCTCTCGCTTGCCTACCCTTCCTTCCTTCCTTCCTTCGTTCCCTTTTTCCTTTCCTTCTTTCCTTCCTTCCTTCCTTCCTTCCCTCTTTCCCTTCCTTCCCTCTTTCCCTTCCTTCCTTCCCTCTTTCTCTTTCTTCCTTCCTTCCTTCCCTCTTTCCCTTCCTTCCTTCCTTCCTTTCTTCCTTCCTTCCTTCCTTCCTTCCTTCTTTCCTTCCTTCCTTCCTTCCTTTCTTCCTTCCTTCCTTCCTTCTTTCCTTCCTTCCTGCCTGCCTTGCTTCCTTCCTCCCTTCCTTCTTTCCTTCCTTCCTTCCTTCCTTCCTTCCTTCCTTCCTTCCCTCTTTCCCTTTCTTCCTTCCTTCCTTCCTTCCCTCTTTCCCTTCCTTCTTTCCTTCCGTCCTTCCTTCCTTCCTTCTTTCCTTCCTTCCTTCCTTCCTGCCTTCCCTCCTTCCCTCTTTCCTTCTTTCCTTCTTTCCTTCCTTCCCTCCTTCCTTCCTTCCTTCCTTCCCTCTTTCCTTTCCTTCTTTCCCTCCTTCCTTCCTTCCTTCCCTCTTTCCTTTCCTTCTTTCCTTCCTTCCTTCCCTCTTTCCTTTCCTTCTTTCCTTCCTTCCTTCCTTCCTTCCTTCCTTCCTTCCTTCCTTCCTTCCTTCCTTCCTTCCTTCCTTCCTTCCCTCTTTCCTTTCTTCCTTCCCTCTTTCCTTCCTTCCTTCCTTCCCTCCTTCTTTCCTTCCTTCCTTCCTTCCTTTCTTCCTTCCTTCCCTCTTTCCTTCCTTCCTTCCTTCCTTCCTTCCCTCTTTCCTTTCCTTCTTTCCTTCCTTCTTTCCTTCCTTCCTTCCCTCTTTCCCTTCCTTCCTTCCTTCCTTCCTTCCTTCCTTCCCTCTTTCCCTTCCTTCCTTCCTTCCTTCCCTCTTTCCCTTCCTTCCTTCCTTCCCTCTTTCCTTTCTTCCTTCCTTCCTTCCTTCCTTCCTTCCTTCCTTCCTTCCTTCCTTCCCTCTTTCCTTCCTTCCTTCCCTCTTTCCTTCCTTCCTTCCCTTCTTTCCTTCCTTCCTTCCCTCTTTCCCTTCCTTCCTTCCTTCCTTCCCTCTTTCCCTTCCTTCCTTCCTTCCCTCTTTCCTTTCCTTCCTTCCCTCTTTCCTTTCCTTCCTTCCCTCATTCCTTTCCTTCCTTCCTTCCTTCTTTCCTTCCTTCTTTCCATCAATCTTCCTTCCTCTTCCTTCTCTGTTGCCTACTCTTCCTTCTTTCTCTCCCTCCCTTCTCTCTTTCCCATCCTCCCCTCTTCCTCTCCCCTTCCTTCCTTACCTCCCTCTTTCCCTCCCTCTCTTTCCTCCTTCCCTCCCTCTCTTCCTTCCCTTCATCTCACATTCCATAACCTAACCTAACCTTACCATTTAAGTTGCCACTCTTCAAACACAGCTAAACACCACACAACGAAAGGCAGACAACTCAATACTGTCAAGAGGCCTGTAAATGGACCGTTAGGGAAAGACTTATAATAAAAGTGAACTGTAGGAAAAGTTTGAAGTGTCATCTACATCTCGTATTACCCATTCTCCTTGGTGCACAGTCGCCTCGCCACCATCGTCGGTTGTGATAAGAGGTACTATCAAGAGCCATATAAGCTTTGATCGCGGCGTAGCGGCTCTCTCGTATTTCCTGGGCGTGTGGTTATACGGTGCTGTCGTTATGACACACAATACACGGAAACTGGGAACTGTGTCATCCAGAAGAAATGTGTGATGTAAGGGTATCAGAGAGAGAGAGAGAGAGAGAGAGAGAGAGAGAGAGAGAGAGAGAGAGAGAGAGAGAGAATTACATAGAATTACATAGAAAATCAGACCACACAGACCCCACGGTGTGTTCTTAAACCTAAGTGAATCTACACTAATCAGATGGCTCCAAAACGTTGCTTTTCTACTCTAGTTAATATTAAGTTCAAGGAAGTGACGGTCGAGCTTGTTTTTAAAGGAGTCAATCGTGTTACATTGGACCACTGACGGTGGGAGCTTATTCCATTCTCGCACTACAACGTTGGTGAAGAAAAATTTGGTGCAGTCTGAATTTACTTGTCTACATTTGAGTTTTATGCCATTGTTCCTCGTTCGCAAAGTGTCATCGATCATAAACAATTTTGTTCTGTCTACATTCGTGAAACCATTAAGTATTTTAAAACATTCGATTAGTTTTCCTCGGAGGCGACGTTTCTCAAGAGAGAACATGTTAAGGGTGGAAAGCCTTTCTTCGTAGGATTTGATGCGCAAGGAAGGGATCATTTTTGATGCCCGACGCTGAACACCTAATTTAGCAATGTCCCTTGCATGGTGAGGAGACCAAAACTGTACCGCACATTCCAAGTGGGGTCTGACTAAACTATTGTAGAGCGGAAGTATTACATCCTTATTCTTGAATAAAAAGTTTCTTTTAATGTTCGCTTTATTTGCTGCATCGATGCATTGATGTGAGAATTTGAGGTTTGACGCGCGCGCGCGCGCGCGCGCGAGAGAGAGAGAGAGAGAGAGAGAGAGAGAGATTGAGATTACTGCCATGCCTTCACGGTGACGTAACTGTCACGTAAGTGGGAATATCTCACAGTTTCCTTATTGGTACGAGGAAAGCACCTCGAAAATAAATTACGTGGCAGCGTGGGAGAGAACGCCCTGTTGTTTCGGATGCTTCTGTTCACACGCACAGAACCAAAAGGAAGGAAACACTGTGCAGAGGATAACCTTCAGCTTGTAGGGAAAGAGACACCCACACGTAAACAATGCTGCATGGAATTTCACCTCAAACTATGAAGAAACAATTGATTTTTATGTCAAGCCTTGAAGCCTCAAGTTTGTATGTTAAATCAGCCAGCTGCCAAAGCGAAGGGTTGTGCTGATAACGGATTGAAGCGGAAGTAGTTTTAAACGTTAGAAAAAAAATAGTTTGATGTTTTCCTTTATCATGCGCTGTCAAGATGTTATACCGAGATGAACGAATAGACTTACGGTGAAGTTTATTTTGTGATGAATGAAACCAGTCCATGTAAGCGAGGTTCAAATAGGATGCCCAAATAACATAAATGGTAATACATAAAGGCTAGGGAGTCACATTACAATTGCTCAAGAAATTTTAAATACACATCTTAAAACGGATTACAGCGTACACTAACACTAACCTTTATTTTAATTATGTCTTCAGACATGCTGAGAACAGCCATTTGCTTTAAGAAAAACATGTAGCCGCATATATATATATATATATATATATATATATATATATATATATATATATATATATATATATATATATATATATATGTGTGTGTGTGTGTGTGTGTGTGTGTGTCCACGTATATATATGTATGTACATACAGACTTACTCGCCCGTATTCTTAGTCGCTCTCGGCTCTCACAACTACTTCATAAGGCTGCCAAGGAGATGAATCGGTTTCTCATGAGTTTTTCTGTCCTGGTGCAAAAGTCTTGTTAAACTATCACCAAGCTCATAAAGTTACCTCTGAGCTACAGGGTGGGCGCAGACCCAAACACAGAGTCTAGATGTGTTTTATTGCCCTCCTGCCTCGCCTCCCTTTGATAACCCGCAACCCAGAAATGAACGAGTCAGTGACTGGCAGGCTTGTCGGCGCCACCTTGCAACCTGTTCGGAGCTGAGAAGGCAAGGGTATGGTATGTGTGTGTGTGTGTGTGTGTGTGTCAACTCATGGACGTGTGTACTTTGGTAGTTCTGGTATAATCTCTCATTTTAGTCATTATACCTTGATAATTGCGTACACGGTGAAGGGAGTAGCAAATAACAATGTAAATGTCACATCTACGGTTGTTTAGTGTGGGAATGGTGAAGGAATGTCTTATCAGATGAGAGCCATTACTATTATTGATATTGATGTTGTTGTTGTTATTATTATTATTATTATTATTATTATTATTATTATTATTATTATTATTATTATTATTATTATTATTATTATTATTATTACGCAAGGCCACGGTCGAGGAAATGAATGGTGCCACGATCGTCAGTGAATGTTATGTCTGGTGTGAGTGCATGGTAAGTGTCGCCTTGGCTACGCGATAAGCGTGTGTGTGCTCCGCGTCTCGCCGGGGAGTGTGCTTTGCGTCACGAGGGCTCCAGTGCGGCACCTGGCGGAGTGGCGTCTGTGGGGGGGATCCCTGAGGTGGCCGCATACAGGCATAGCGGGTTGTGTACCTCATGCTAGCCGGGTGTGTGTGTGTGTGTGTGTGTGTGTGTGTGTGTGTGTTCCGGCCTAACTACACTCTTCCCTTCTCTGTCTACTCCTCCTCCTCCTCCTCCGCCTCCTCCTCCTCACCATCACAAAAGATGCTATCGTCGCCGCCACACAGCACAGTCTCCGAGGTCCAGCAGCGTCGCGGCGCGGTCCTGTGGTGTTCTGCCTCGCCGCAGATCGTTTATGTGGGAGTGGAACCGGCGGCGTGGCGTACACAGAATTGTTTTAACTGCACACAGTTGTTTCCTAACGTAACCCATCACTTGTAGGTTATTTGGAAAACTATTAGTTTTAGAACTGAATGATTCTTATATTTACTAGCTAGTTTATATAAGCCATACTTGATACGTAAAAACATGTTAATTTTATAATGGGCTGATTACTGCATTTATTAGCTAGTTCATAATTTTATAAGCCATGCTTGATAGACACTTGTAATGCAGTGGCGGGATCTTTCATAAGATAACTTTGATGATTTCGTGTTTCCTTGTAACTAAGCAATAGTGCGGCTCACGGTAACTTTCTATATTAATGCACCGTTATTTTAGTACTTATACAGTGGTGTGTGTGTGTGTGTGTGTATATATATATATATATATATATATATATATATATATATATATATATATATATATATATATATATATATATCTATATATATAATTTTGACTTACTAATATCATCATTATTAACACTCACTCATCGGTGACTGCGGTATCTTTCCCTCTGTTGCCTCACGCTGCGTGGCGTGGTCACAGCACGAACCCTCACAGCGGTGCAGCACAACAAAAGGAACATCCCCTTGCTCGTGCTAGTCGCGCCTGTAGTTTGGTGTATCGTCTAACGGCGCAACGAAGGCCAGGAAGCGGAAAGAAAAAGTTATAACAGGATTTCATCACGCGAAGCTGTCAGCGTCCGTGTAACTATTGCTGTCGTTACTTCCTTACCTTACGTTAAGACCTTTGCATATTCAAA
Source organism: Eriocheir sinensis (assembly GCF_024679095.1). Taxonomy (NCBI): domain Eukaryota; kingdom Metazoa; phylum Arthropoda; class Malacostraca; order Decapoda; family Varunidae; genus Eriocheir; species Eriocheir sinensis. The sequence goes on from NC_066528.1 coordinate 7,350,322, forward strand.
ACCTTGGGTGATATTTACCTGCACGTGTTGCTATACGCAAACCGTTCACGGAACCGAAGGCTCCAGTCGAAGGGGGATGGGGGAGGCGAGACAAAAGTGAATGTGAAAGCACGAGCACGGTTAGCATCGGAGGGAAGTAGGACGCGGTCTTGTACTCATCGTATCGTCCGGGGTTTTAAATGAGGCTCACCGGTGTGACGCCACGCCATAGCACGACTGCCAGCCATTCTCACCTGCAGTGACATTAATTTACAAGTGTTTGCCGGGTTGAGATTCACTTTGTGCTTGCAGTCCAAGATGTCATCATCATCATCATCTTGAGCCTGCTGCAGGACAAAGGTCATCCCCAGCATCTGCAGCCTTCACCTCTGTCTGATGTTAGTGTACTCCATCCTGCTGTCATGGTGTAATTTTATATCTCTACCTGGTTCTCTGTTTGCCCTGACTTCTACAATCCTGGGTTATCACTCTGATACTTTCGTTTGTCATCTGTTATCAGTTTTATACGGAATGTTTGGTTTGCCGAAGTCACTATCCTGTTCTTGATAATTATTAAAGTATTAACATTTTTTCTATTTCCTAATGCTTGGTGTTCGGTTCCTATCCATGTTATGTCCAATAATTTTCTCTCCATTCCTCTTTGCGCGCCTCTTGAACTTTCTCTTTAGATCTCTTGTGAGGTCAAGTTATTGAACCGTCCTTTATGACTGTCAGGATACATTGTACGCCTCTCTCCTCAGGGAGGCTGGCAGGTTGTTATTCATTTTACTATTCATATTATTACATTCCATCACAGTCCACTTTTTCCCCTTTTGTTAGGTTTGTGGTGACTGTTTATCCTTGAAATGTGCATTCTTTTCTTCAAGGATTCGTTCCCATCATTTGTTATCCTGCCAACTAATTATTACACATTGCCTTTTTCTTCACCTTCATCTTCAAGTCTACTTTTAACTGTTTAGTTCCTCAATCATTCTTTGTAAATTTTCCTCAAAAAATTTCCTCGGAATTTGAGTTATAGTAATGCCAAGCACATAATAATCTAGATTCGAGCCGTGCCAAAGTGGTATCACACGTATGGTTGGGTGTTTATACGATAGCCTTACTTGTACAAGCTTTATCCATATTTTTTGCGAAGTGTAAGAATGCCAAGCCCATTGCTGCTGTGGCTTAACGTCATTGTGCGTCCCTTCAACTCTTCGACGTTGGATGACTCCTTTGGCCTGACCTCACCGTAAGGCAGTGATGGTCGACATGATCACATTGATATGAATGAAAGATCGCATCCCCGTCATGCATGTTACTAATGAAGTGAACGATAGGTACTTGCCAAGCAATTACACAACAATAAATCCTACAAGTAACTTCACCTCTTATATATGTTTATCTTTGTTACTGCGGAAAAGGAGGATCCGCAGAAACATGGAAATGCATACTGAACACTGGTCGCGGTGTAGGTTTGAAAATGGTTGGGGAGGATATAACAGGCAGCCCTGCTCCTCTGGTCAGGAGTAGCCGCCGTGCCCCAGCCGCGGTGCCGGGCTGAAGGGAAGCTGGGGCGCCGAGCCTTGCCGCGGCAGAGACACGCCCACGCCGAGCCAGTCAAATCGTCTTCCGCGGCTTCTTTGCCTTTGTCAGCCCCCCGCCCCACTTCCTCATATTTCGAAGATGGTGTTTGCTCCAACAAGTGTGTGTGTGTGTGTGTGTGTGTGTGTGTGTGTGTGTGTGTGTGTGTGTGTGTGTGTGTGTGTGTGTATTTTTTTGTGTACTACATAGATAAATTCATACATAAATACAGACACGTATAATACAAACTTATAGCAGAGATACCGCAAGTAACCATCCGTTTTTTTTTTTTTTTGTTTTTGTGTGTGTGTGTGTGTGTGTGTGTGTGTGTGTGTGTGTGTGTGTGTGTGTGGCATGACTAGTTGGTGATTGGTTGTGAGAACCCTTCCACAGGGCACATAACTTCCCTTTGTTTCATGGTGTTAAGTTTCTTGATAACGGTGATGCATCTAATTTCAGTGATATTCGTATATGGTTTCAGTTGTAATAGTTGATTCATTGTCACTTTTACTTGGATGGTTGGCTGTAATACATAGTTGTTAGTTGCACGGAGTCGTAGCCGTAGTATTGCGACTGCATGGAACCTGTGAGTTTTGTTTAGTTCGTGTAGGCACTGTAGGGCGTTGATGGCCCACCGTGTCTTGTTTTGGGGAAGGGATAAGAAAAGGCTGCATGAATTGTGTCCTCCCCCCTCCCCCCTGCTGTCAAACTCATACCTTGTTGCCCATGGTGGAGCGAGGTGGTGTAATATTAGTGGTAAGTCCGGGCGTGCAACCCATCGGAGTCCCAACGTTGCCAGATTGTCGTACTCAGCCTCCTAGGTTTGCCAATTTCCGACCCAAAAACTGCCTCATCGACCCCAATAACTGCCTTCATATATAGTTATCGTTGAAATGGTTAATTATTGGTGTTTTTTGGCAATAGCTATGGCTCAGAAACCGGTAAATACGAGGCTCTGAGTATGGTAATCTGGCAACGGTGACCCATCCTCTATTTACGTTTGATGTGTATATTGGTGCGTGTTCCCGCGGACGTATTCCCGATCTCTACTGGTATGTGGTTCCGAGTGAAGACGCTTGGCTGTAGCTCGGATACTAACCGTAGGATTATCTGGAAAATACCCTCCTCGTGATTCCCACAGTTACTTAATACCCAGTAATCTAATCTTGAGTTACCTAATCCAATGTAGCCTGACCTGTTCAAGAGCGGGCGCCCTGTGTCGTGTGTTTGGCCTGGGAATCGGTGGGACTGGAGCAGAATATTTTATTGTGTTCGTTAAGGGAGATGGAGCAGAGGCAATCGAAAAGAAACAAAAAACAAGTGACGCTCAGGACAGGAAGCGCTAGAAAACAAATGGAAGTCCCTTTTTCCAAGCCGTTCAGCCATGCCACTGCTGCTGCTGCTGGATGGCTGGGTGGATGGATGGATGGGTGGAAGGATGAATAGATGGGTGGATGGTTGGATGGAAGGATGAATAGATGGGTGGATGGTTGGATGGAAGGATGAAAGAAGTCCATGATTTGCAGGGGTGCTTGGGGTTTGGAGAGCTGTTCATTTGTACTACTGGAAGATTAGGGGCTGATCTCTGGTCCCATGGCATGTTGGGGGCTGAAAGAAGTCCATGGAGTGTGTTGGGGCTTACAGGGGGCTGGAGGGTGTGCGCGAAGGGGTTGTGAGGGTGGTGGTTAGTGCCTGCGGGCGTGGCTCAGTGTAGGGAGCCCTCAGGTGTGTTGGACTCAGGGGCAGGTGTAATCTGTTTACGTCCCCTTCCTCTCTCTCTCTCTCTCTCTCTCTCTCTCTCTCTCTCTCTCTCTCTCTCTCTCTCTCTCTCTCTCTCTCTCTCTCTCTCTCTCTCTCTCTCTCTCTCGGTAGTGACAGGTTAACTTTCTTTCCTGGGGCCTCAAATTATCTACCTTCATCCGTCATCCTCTCTCTCTCTCTCTCTCTCTCTCTCTCTCTCTCTCTCTCTCTCTCTCTCTCTCTCTCTCTCTCTCTCTCTCTCTCTCTCTCTCTCTCTCTCTCTCTCTCTCTCTCTCTCTCTCTCTCTCTCTCTCTCTCTCTCTCTCTCTCTTTAAGGTCTTTCACATGGTTTCTGTCGTGAAAGGAGAATAAAGAAGCAGGGAAGGTCGGGGCGGGGCGGGGCGAGGGGAAGCCTGGGGAAGCCAAATAGAGGTCGGAAAGAAGGGTAGAGGAGGGGGCGCCGGGTTCTTGGCCACCGGATGTTGTTCCACAGGCCGGGTAAATACGCACATACATGCACACACACACGCACACGCACACGCTGCCATTAAAGGTCTATCCAAATGGTCTTGCGTTATTGCGGCGGCGGCGATGGGAGTGCAGTGGTAATGGTAGTAATGGTGGAGGTGGTGGTGGTTATTGGTGGTGGTGGTGGTGGAATAGTGCTAATGGCGTTCGTGTGGAATGCGATGAGACTGTGAGCGCGTTTTTCTTTTCTAGTCTGTGTCCTTTCTTTCCTTCCTACATTCATTCATTCATTCGTTCATTCATTCATTCATTCTTCTTCCATCGTGGTGGGTGTGTCGCTTTCCATCATCGCTTTCCATCCACCAACGACACATTCATATTAGATATCGTGTGTGTGTGTGTGTGTGTGTGTGTGTGTGTGTGTGTGTGTGTGTGTGTGTGTCTGTCTGTCTGTCTGTCTGTCTCTCTCTCTCTCTCTCTCTCTCTCTCTCTCTCTCTCTCTCTCTCTCTCTCTCTCTCTCTCTCTCTCTCTCTCTCTCTCTCTCTCTCTCTCTCTCTCTCTCTCTCTCAAAACAAGTGAAACTACTCCTTGTCGGTCTCCCTTAGTCAGCCACTGTGGTCCGAGGCTTCTCTTTAGTCACGAAAATTTCAGAAGGTGGCGGCGGGAGGGCAGGCCGGAGGATGCTGTGGCGGGGCAGGATGGGGCGGGGCGAAGGGGAGGTTGGGGATGGGGGCGGCAGCTGAGTGTGCCGCGGGCTGCCTCTGACGGTCACTACCCGACCAGCCCTCGCCGCTGTCGTGTCCGCGTGTGTGAGTGTGCCGCTCCGTCAGTGCCTCGTGTGGATTTGTGTGCCGTGCGTGTCCCAGAGCGCAGAGGGAGTGTGTCGTGAACGTGGGAAAGAAGGAACGGGATCCACAGATCTCTCCACCAGATTGTAACTCGATTAGAAGCGTCGTGGTGGTAGGGGTGGCTGTATAGTAGTGTTGGGGGTCGTGAGGGTAGTGCAACTCGAATGGGGGACTCGTAGTGGTGGGGGTCGTGAGGGTAGTGCAACTCGAATGGGGGACTCGTAGTGGTGGGGGTCGTGAGGGTAGTGCAACTCGAATGGGGGACTCGTAGTGGTGGGGGTGACAGTACAGTAGAGGTGGGGGTCGTGAGGGTAGTGCAACTCGAATACAGGGGTCGTGGTGATTGGGGTGACAGTACAGTAG
>NC_066528.1:7357804-7512790 GCF_024679095.1 Eriocheir sinensis
GGGGTGGGTATGCCCTCACTGCCTCTGCCCCACCCCCTCCCCCTCCCTGCCGCTGCCCACCATCCTTCCTCTCCTGCTGAACCTTACCCCATCCACCAATCCGTTGTGAAATTCTCTCTCTCTCTCTCTCTCTCTCTCTCTCTCTCTCTCTCTCTCTCTCTCTCTCTCTCTCTCTCTCTCTCTCTCTCTCTCTCTCTCTCTCTCTCTCGATTGACTCCTTTAAAAACAAGCTCGACCGTCACATCCTTCCAACTTAATATTAACTAGAGTTGAAATGTAACGTTATGGAGCCATCTGACTAATTTAGAATCACGCAGGTATAGGGACAGTTCACCTAGTCTGGACCATAGGGTCTGTGTTGTCTGATAACTATGTAAATTTTCTCTCTCTCTCTCTCTCTCTCTCTCTCTCTCTCTCTCTCTCTCTCTCTCTCTCTCTCTCTCTCTCTCTCTCTCTCTGTGTGTGTGTGTGTGTGTGTGTGTGGTGTGTGTGTGTGTGTGTACCCCCACCCATCCGGCACCAACAAGTCAGTACTTTAAACTTCCGGGGTGCTGTTTCCCCTTCCCCTCCTCCTCTTCCTCTTCCTCTTCTACCGACCTGCGTTGCCCACACCTCCCTCACCTTTCCCCTCGTTCCCTCTCTCCCAGCCTTTATCCCTCCAATCCCCCTTCTCCCGCTCTCCCCTCCCTGCCTCCTCTATCCTCTTACTCCCTCTTCACCCCCCCACCCCCCCACCCCTTCATGCTCCACCTCCTCCCCTTGCTTCTCTCAAACGTGGACGTGATGAGCAGGGCGGCGATGGCGTTTGAAAGGCTTTGTTATTTTTTTCCATTTAGCTTATTTACCGTGATTCGTGTTTTGATATCCGTTTTTATGATGGTGGAGAGAGATGCCGAGTTCGTGCTTCTGACGTGAGGCGATGGGTGGGGGGTGATGGGGTGGCGGGGTGAGTGCTGGGACTGTGATGATAGTGTTGATGAGCGTGCTGGTTGGTGCTGGTGGTGGGTGGAGAGGGTGGATGTGGTGGTTCTGAGTGGTGATGGTGAATGGGGGAGTGGAGAGAGTGGTAGTGATCGGGTGGAGATGGTGAGGGTGTAGCTAGTGGACAGGGTGGGTGGAAGTGGTGGGAAGAATTCTGGTTGTGGGTGGGTGGAAATGGTGGGAAGAATTCTGGTTGTGGGTGGGTGGTATTGGTGTGAAGGGTTCTGGGTTGTGGGTGGTGGAAGTGGTGTGAAGAATTCTGGTTGTGGGTGGGTGTAAGTGGTCTGAAGGGTTCTGGTTGTGGGTGGGTGTAAGTGGTCTGAAGGGTTCTGGTTGTGGGTGGGTGTAAGTGGTCTGAAGGGTTCTGGTTGTGGGTGGGTGTAAGTGGTCTGAAGGGTTCTGGTTGTGGGTGGGTGTAAGTGGTCTGAAGGGTTCTGGTTGTGGGTGGGTGTAAGTGGTCTGAAGGGTTCTGGTTGTGGGTGGGTGTAAGTGGTCTGAAGGGTTCTGGTTGTGGGTGGGTGTAAGTGGTCTGAAGGGTTCTGGTTGTGGGTGGGTGTAAGTGGTCTGAAGGGTTCTGGTTGTGGGTGGGTGTAAGTGGTCTGAAGGGTTCTGGTTGTGGGTGGGTGTAAGTGGTCTGAAGGGTTCTGGTTGTGGGTGGGTGTAAGTGGTCTGAAGGGTTCTGGTTGTGGGTGGGTGTAAGTGGTCTGAAGGGTTCTGGTTGTGGGTGGGTGTAAGTGGTCTGAAGGGTTCTGGTTGTGGGTGGGTGTAAGTGGTCTGAAGGGTTCTGGTTGTGGGTGGGTGTAAGTGGTCTGAAGGGTTCTGGTTGTGGGTGGGTGTAAGTGGTCTGATGGGTTCTGGGTTGTGGGTGGGTGGAAATGGTCTGAAGGGTTCTGGGTTGTGGGTGGGTGGAATTAGTCTGATAGGTTCTGGTTGTGGGTGGGTGGAAGTGGTCTGAAGGGTTCTGGTTGTGGGTGGGTGGAAGTGGTCTGAAGGGTTCTGGTTGTGGGTGGGTGGAATTGGTTTGAAGGGTTCTGGTTGTGGGTGGGTGGAATTGGTTTGAAGGGTTCTGGTTGTGGGTGGGTGGAAGTGGTCTGAAGGGTTTTGGTTGTGGGTGGGTGGAAGTTGAAGTTGTCGAGCTTTGGTGTGCTGGTTGTGGCTTGGGAGGGTAGGTGGAGGTGGGGGAGAGGGGACCAACCGATGGGCGTGCTGGCGGTGGGTGGGTGGGTAGTAGTGGCGGTGGGAGGTCAGGTGGAGGTGGTCGAGAGTGTGCTGGTTGGGAGGCTGGGTGGAAAGGGCGAGGGGAGGAGGGAGGCAGTGCAGGGGGAGAGACGGAACCAACTGATGGGCGTGTTGGTGGGAGTTGCCTGGCACTCCCGGCTCCATCACGTTGACGGTGCGATGGAAACAAACGAAAAAAAAAGCAAAAAAAGTTATCCTGACCCACTTCTCACGTATATTGCGCAGCACGAGCAACACCGAAAACCTTGCCACCGCCGCCGCTGATCCGCCGCCGCGAGTAAAGAGGAACTAAAGCGTCAGGAAAGGCAGAACACAGACAAAGGTGGCACCGTGAAAAGGAAGAAAGGAAACAAGGAAGGCGTGCTTGAAGGACTTTCCCCCCGTCACAAGGCTTAAGGGAGTGCGTGGAGTTGAGGGTCCGTGTTGGGGACTGCTGAAGGCCCCTGCTCTTCACTTCCCCTTCAGCGTAGTGGAAGGGAGGCTCGATCAAGTAGCGAAGCCGTAGAGGTGTTAGAGGTGAGGGAGCGTGGCGATGGTATAGTGAGGAGGCGGACGACCGGCAGGGAGGATGGTGGCCTGTGGCGGCGTGATGGACTGCTTCCTCCAGGTGAGTGTGTGTGTGCGCCCCGTGTGTCACTGTATTCTGTCCCCCTGTGTGTGTGTGCCCCGTGTGTCACTGTATTCTGTCCCCCTGTGTGTGTGCGCCCCGTGTGTCACTGTATTCTGTCCCCCTGTGTGTGTGTGCCCCGTGTGTCACTGTATTCTGTCCCCCTGTGTGTGTGTGTGCCCCGTGTGTCACTGTATTCTGTCCCCCTGTGTGTGTGTGTGCCCCGTGTGTCACTGTATTCTGTCCCCCTGTTTGTGTGTGCCACGAGTGTCTCTTTATTATGACCCCATGTGTGTGTGTGCCCCTTATTTATCTGTATTCTGTCCCCATGTGTGTGTGCCCCGTGTGTCACTGTATTCTGTCCCCTGTGTGTGTGTGCCCGTGTGTCACTGTATTCTGTCCCCCTGTGTGTGTGTGCCCCGTGTGTCACTGTATTCTGTCCCCCTGTGTGTGTGTGCCCCGTGTGTCACTGTATTCTGTCCCCCTGTGTGTGTGTGCCCCGTGTGTCACTGTATTCTGTCCCCCTGTGTGTGTGCCCCGTGTGTCACTGTATTCTGTCCCCTGTGTGTGTGTGCCCTGTGTCACTGTATTCTGTCCCCTGTGTGTGTGTGCCCCGTGTGTCACTGTATTCTGTCCCCTGTGTGTGTGTGCCCCGTGTGTCACTGTATTCTGTCCCCCTGTGTGTGTGTGCCCCGTGTGTCACTGTATTCTGTCCCCCTGTGTGTGTGTGTGCCCCGTGTGTCACTGTATTCTGTCCCCCTGTGTGTGTGTGCCCCGTGTGTCACCTCCATCGCGTGTTATGTGTTGTATTCTGTCCCCCTGTGTGTGTGTGCCCCGTGTGTCACCTCCATCGCGTGTTATGTGTTGTATTCTGTCCCCCTGTGTGTGTGTGCCCCGTGTGTCACCTCCATCGCGTGTTATGTGTTGTATTCTGTCCCCCTGTGTGTGTGTGCCCCGTGTGTCACCTCCATCGCGTGTTATGTGTTGTATTCTGTCTCCCTGTGTGTGTGTGCCTCATCTCTGTCCTCTGCTGCCTTGCCTTCCCTTCTCTTCCTCATCCTGTTATCCTTACGAGTCTCATCTTTACATTTCCATTCTGTTTCCCTGTGTCTGTGTGCCTCGTGTCTGTCCTCTGCTGCCTTGCCTTCCCTTCTCTTCCTCATCCTGTTATCCTTACGAGTCTCATCTTTACATTTCCATTCTGTCTCCCTGTGTCTGTGTGCCTCGTGTCTGTCCTCTGCTGCCTTGCCTTCCCTTCTCTTCCTCATCCTGTTATCCTTACGAGTCTCATCTTTACATTTCCATTCTGTTTCCCTGTGTCTGTGTGCCTCGTGTCTGTCCTCTGCTGCCTTGCCTTCCCTTCTCTTCCTCATCCTGTTATCCTTACGAGTCTCATCTTTACATTTCCATTCTGTTTCCCTGTGTCTGTGTGCCTCGTGTCTGTCTTCTTCTCCCTTGCCTTCCCTTCTCTTCCTCTCCCTAGTTGTCCCCATCAGTCACCTGTATATCTATTCTTTACCCCTGTGTCTTGTGCCTCGTGTCTGTCTTCTTCTCCCTTGCCTTCCCTTCTCTTCCTCTCCCTAGTTGTCCCCATCAGTCACCTGTATATCTATTCTGTCTGTCCTGTACCTCCTCGCCTCCCCTTTTCAACACCCTATTTGTCCCCACGAGTCTTAGCTGTTTGTCCCGTTTCTCCTCCGTCCTGTCCCTGCCTGCTTCCCTTTTCCCTTCTGTGTTAATGTGTTTGTGCGTACCCCGTGAGTCTCCATCTGGTCCTGTGTGTCCCTCATCCTCATTGTGCCGCTCACCCTGTGTCGCCTTTCTCCTGTGTTGCGTCTCTCCCAAGCGTCCCCAAAGATACATGCAGGAAAGTAGCTAGGGGTCGTATTACAAGACATATCGCCGCCCAAGAACACATATTTGACAAGGCTTTCGTAGGAGTTGTGGGCATTTCCAGGGATAGTGTTATGACCCTGGTGGTAGTGTGAGTCTTCTTCTGTACCATGAACCTGAAGAAACACCCATTGGAACCCAACTGACCCCCTCTTTGACCTATAGAAATGGCTGATGTGGGAAGCGAGAGTGTCTTGTAATACCAACGCTAGGTCGGTATTATAAGACATTTTCGCTTCTCACATCGCTATTTCTATAAGCCAAAGAGGGGGTCAGTTGGATTCTAATGAGTGTTTCTTGAGGTTCACGGTACAGAAGAAGGGTCAAAGTACAACCAGGGTCATAAAACTACTCCTGGAAATGCCCACAACTCCTACGAAAGCCTTGTCAAATACGTGGTCATGGGCAGCGAAATGTCTTGTAATACGACCTTAGTAGGAGTGCTGCGAGGCGGCTATGAGGAACAGGGAGTAAGGACGCAGTTGAATTACTGGTTAGATTACAGTGATGGTTGAGGTTGACTGAAAAAAATACACTTCAAAAGGGAAAGACGGAGTTAAAGGCGATATAAACGTGTTTTCTAAAATTAGTTACTTTGAATTTTCTCTCATTATCGTCATCATCATCATCATCTTAAAATCTGTGGCGCAGTTTGTTAGCTCGCCAACAGCTGATTAGTGATTCAACTTTATGGGCTTTGGGCCTCGGCGCCATTCGACCTCGGTTGATTCAAGTAGTCTCATGTGCTTCTTACGACACCGGAAGCAGAGAGCTGACTAAGAAATCCCATCCGTTCACAATTTTCCCCCTTGAAGCCTTGAAGCTGGATCGTGGCTTTCCGACGCGTCGTCCGATAAGCGTTGTCTGGTAAAGGTTTTATTACGACTTCTACTACTACTACTACTACTACTACTACTACTACTACTACTACTACTACTACTACTACTACTACTATTACTATTACTACTACTACTACTACTATTACTATTACTACTATTACCACTACTACTACTACTATTACGATTACTACTATTACTACTACTACTACTACTACTACTACTACCACTTCCGCTACCACTTCCTCTACCACTGCTACTATTACTACTACTACTACTACTACTAATAATAATAATAATAATAATAATAATAATAATAATAATTTGCGTCTCAGCATTCATTCTGTTATCGGTTCACATCCTGTCATGTCTTTTCATGTCCCTTGTTATGTCGTCCTCCCATCTGTTCATCACTCCGGCTTTGCTTTAATTATTTATTTACTCAAGGACAAAAGAATATGATTAGGATATCTTATGTGAAGGTAGGGGGAGGAGGGGCAAACTGTAGGATAGTGTTGTGTTGCATGGTGTATATGTTTCTGTTTTGTTTTATGTGAATGTTGTTTCTCAGTATAGTTCCCCTCCCTCCCACCTCCTGCTCCTCCTCCTCCACCTCCCCCCCCCCGTCCGTTGGGTGTCCGTGGGGAGCATAAAGGCCGTCAGTGGTGGTGTGTGGTGCCTCGCCTCACATCCGCCGACACACTCACAATGGCGGCTTCTGTTCCCTGCCCCCCACATGCCCCCTGCCCTCCTTTTCCCCCTGATCCCTTGCCTCTCGTGACCCTCCTTACCCTGCCTCCACTCTCCCCTGTCCTCCCCTTCCCCCTGCCCTTTCTATGCCCCCACGAACTTACCCCCCTCCCTCACACTCCTATTCCCTCCCCTCCTTTGCCCCTTCCCTTTGCCTAACTTAACATTTCCTTTGCCTATTCCCCCTGTCTTCCCTGTACCCCTGTTTCCTCACTCCCTTGCTGTTCATCTCTTAACTATTGCGCTCTCTCTCTCTCTCTCTCTCTCTCTCTCTCTCTCTCTCTCTCTCTCTCTCTCTCTCTCTCTCTCTCTCTCTCTCTCTCTCTCTCTCTCTCTCTCTCCCATCCTTCGCCTCTATTCTCACTTCTCTCCCTTTACATCTTTCTCACCTGAGCCCCCGTACCCTTGCTGCCCTTACCTTCCCTCCCCGTGCCCCAGCTCTATTAATAAGCTCCCTCCATCCCCTTGATCTGCCTCCCCCTTTCTCTCCCCTTGTCATCTCCCCCAAACTTCCTTCTCCCTGCCTCTTCCTGCGTGCCCCAGTTTCCTCCTCCCTGCCTCCCTCCCTGCCTACATTGCCCTCGCCCTGAATCCCCTTGTTCTTCCACTGCCGAGGACATAGGATTATTATTATTATTTTTTTTTTACATCACTGGAAACAGCTCAGGGGCATAAAAAAAACAATAAACATCAGCCTCGCCCGGTTAGTGCTCATATACGGAAAAAAAAAGTTCACTAAAAAGTTGAACAGAGGCATAAGATGGGGAAGTATTGTTGTCGCGAGAAAGATTGGAAGTTCCTTATTTTGAAAGTGTTAGTTCATTTCCAAGAGTGTAAACTGGTATGTGGAGGACACCTCTTGATTACTGCTGATGAAACATGAGTGTAGACCTTATATTCTCAGAGGATGCGATAATGTGTTATACAAGTAATTTTTCAACCCACATTGTTTTTGGGCATCGCTCGTTGTAATTGTCTAGGCGATTTTCTCATTGGTGGATGATGGCCCTGTATCCCTAGTTAAAGGGTTCTCACCCACCACAGGCTCAAAGGTACGGAGATAGCACCGCGGCCACGCGCAGCTATATGCTATATGCTCTCAACATTACTGCCTTTACTGAACTCTCTTCCTTTTACTAAATCAATTTTCCTCCTTCCCATGACTCACGTCACTAAATACGATTATATCTTTTGATGTTTTCCCCTGACTATTATTAGTTATATTTTCTTTTTGTTTTGCCCTTGGCCTGTCTCTTAACCCGTAAAAACATGTAACGCTGTTATTCTTGTTTGCTGGGTAAGGCTTTACGTAGCAGGGCAGAGAGGAGGAGGAGGGAGGGGGGATTAGCGGAATGAAGCACCATCAGTGTGTGTTTATGTGGTGTGTGTGGGTGTGGTGAGGCAGGTCAGGTAAGAAGAAAGATCAGTGATGAAGGGTTAGAGGACGGGGAGAGGGCTGTGTGGGGTTAGGGTAGGGACATGGAGAGGGTTGTGTGGGTTCAGGATTTATACGGTACAAATGGAAAGTTTGGGTTGACACATAATCTTGTACTTAGGAGCGAGGGACGGGTTGCTTACAGTCCAGGGCAGTGGTTCTTAACCTGGGTTCGACCGAACCCCAGGGGTTCGGCAAAGACCCTCCCGAAAGACATTGCAATTTTGCAATTGAATTTTAAGCAAATTTTTCCATATTTTTATGAATTGGAATGAAATTCATTCTTTGTTTTATCCAAAATTAATATACTTTTGAATTTTGAAGCAATTTTTCTTCCATTTTTTTTTTTCTTCATACTTGAGAGGTTTGGCTGCTGTGCGGAGGTTTCATTAGGGTTCGCCGCCTCCGAAAAGGTTAAAAACCAGTGGTCTAGGGCGAGGCGGCTCGAACCCCAGTGCTGCCGCGTGACGTCAGAAAGGCCATCCGGTCTAAACCCCAAACCATTACCTCAAAAAAGCGAGCCCGTATAAACATGGGTAAAAGCAGTGTGTGTGTGTGTGTGTGTGTGTGTGAGAGAGAGAGAGAGAGAGAGAGAGAGAGAGAGAGAGAGAGAGAGAGAGAGAGAGAGAGAGAGAGAGAGAGAGAGAGAGAGAGAAAGGAAAAAGCCATTACAAAGCAGTGAAGTGAAGGCAGGAAAAGGGTACGGAGTGAGGCATAAGCTACAGAGAGCCTAGTCGGATGTGAAGGATGAGACAGCGCTAGGAAACGTATGGTTGGGGGAATAAGCCCCTTATAAACACCCTCTGGACTGCAGTAAACTTGAGACCAGGAAGAATAAGCCTCATCTGATGAATTAAATGCACTCTTTTCTCGCATTGTTCAGTAATAAGTGAACTGTTATGCCTTCTCCACGGGGCTGGGAAGGAGAGTCGGGGGAGGCTGAGTATATATGTTAGAGAAAGGGAAGAAGAGTGGAGTAGGTTTGGTGCACAGGAGAGTAGTGATGGATAGTTTGAAGTGATATGGCCGAGTTACGTTAAAAGAAGGAGTTGCAAGGAATAGGTTTTGTTCGGAGAATCGCTGTGTTAGGTATGAGGGCAGTCTGGGGTGTGTGAGTGGAAAGTATACATATATATGATGTGATGCAAAAATCGTCGTTGGGGAAGAGTTTGGTGTGATATTGTGATAGGCGTTATGATGAAGGAAAGATTGGTTGTGTGATAGAGGAGAGGGGGAGAGGTGGGAGAAAGGGGAGGGAGGATATAATGAGAGTAGCGTGACAAGGGAGACATGAGGAACAGAACAATGATTGAGTGAACATTTTTCTTCCCGTTTGTTCCGACTCGTGAAGAAACCAGAGCAAAATTGGAAATGTGGCGGGAGGAATGCAAGTCAGTATCTGGTATGCATTGGCCAGTGACGTGCAATGGGGAATGACCTGGAGTTGTTGGTTGGTACTCATTCATCTTATACCGCCTGATCGTTTCCACTGCGCCCTACATGCAATGGTATGCACGCTTGTGCTGTATAAGCTTTAGGTCGATTCTCACATCAGCTATTTCTAAAGGTCAAAGAGGGGATCAATCGGGTTCTAATGAGTGTTTCTTTAGGCTCACGGCACAGAAGCATGGTCAAACTACCACCAAGGCCATAAAACTACCCCTGGAAATGCCCACAACTCCTACGAAAGCCTTGTCAAATAGGTGTTTTTGGCCAACGAAATGTCTTATAATACGACCCTTAGTATTTTATGGCCGGAAAAAAAAGGAAGGAAAATGAAGAAAGGCCCCTTGTCTTGGTGGTTGCTTCCTGTATCCCTTTTCTCCAGCATGTTGATCCTCGAGTCAAGTGTTTGCTCGCGTCCTGAGCGGCGAGACGGAGCCGTGGTGCTGCGGGCGGCGGCGCACCCGTTGCTTGCTGATGGTCCTTCGGCTCCCATTTTCTTTAGCGGCCGTGGCAGCATCTTCCCGGCTCGTGTGATTACGGGAAATGGGGTTGCGTTGATAGGGGCTCATTTTCTTGTTTGTTGCATGTCGCCAACTGTTTAATATTTCCCCGTGATTTCTCGTTCACTGCGTTCGCTCTGCCGGGGCGGACGTAGTGTGGGATGTGGCTTCTGCGGGGCAGGGGGCATCCCACCCCGTCCTCCCCCCCGCCTCTCCGGGAGGTGGGGTTTCCGGTAAGCCGAACCTCCACCGCTCAGTTTCTCCTTCCCTCCTTCATTCCTCCCCCTCCCCCGCTCCTGCATCCTTTCCTCAATATTTCCTAACCTTCACCGCTTCCTCCTTCCCAGCCTCCTTCCTTTCTCACCCTGTCTCCATCCATCAGTCAGTCAGTCGTTCATAAGGCACTCCCTGCCTCTTTCCTTCCTCGCCTTTCTCACCCTTTTATCCATCAGTCAGTCCTTCATCCCTCCCTTCCTGCCTCCAGGCTCAGCTCAGCCGGTCTGGTGTAAAGACGGTCAATCAGGGTTGGAGGGTCGCATTTCCCTTCCGCTAGTTGTCGGCAAGGGTGGGCGTGAAGGAAAGGGCCAGGATGGAAGTACGTAACGGAAAGGGTGGAGCAGAGGGTGCTAGAAACGGGGAGAGGGTAACCTTAGTGTAAAGGCATAGAGCAGGAAGGAAATAATATAAAGGAAAGGGTTCAGGGGGAAAGGAATGGGGAGTGAAGAGTATAATGGATGGTTAGGTATAGTGAGAGTAAAGGAAGGGAATGAAACGAAGGGATCAGTAAAGGGACACGGGTGGGCGGTGGAGTGACTGAGGATAGAGTGAGATGGTTGTCATGAATGCGAGAGGCAGGAATGAGTGGGATGAGGGGGTCAAAAAAGAGGGAGTGGGCAGCGGGGGATGGCAGGGGAATGGAGTGGTGCTGGAGGACACACCTGCACCAGGAAAACCCGTATTTACTAAACAATGACCGACCGGCACTCCATTAAAAGTATCCTGGTGTGTGTGTGTGTGTGTGTGTGCGCGCGCCCACAGAACAAGTGACCACACTATTGTTACCTCACATCCGAGATACCTCCTCACACACACACACACACACACACACACAAGGGGGAGATGCCATGGGCACTGATGGGCTTAAATTGTTTTTTGATGGGAGTAATTGGCGCGCGCACACACACACACACACACACACACACACACACACACACACACACACACACATTTTCCGTTTATACGCTCCCATACAAGCAGGGAACAAAAGTTTAAGAAAAAATCAGTATCAAGGTTTTTCTTGAGTATGATTATTTATACAGAAGCGTGTGTGGCTAGCCGGCCGGGGACGCACCGCTGCGTGAAGCCAGACTCGGTGCCCCAAGCCGCGGGGCCGCCTTCGCCGCCCATTCATCGAGCTGCCTGGCAGGTCCGCTGCGTATTTTATTGTTTTCGGTGCATTTGTTGGGTTTCAGACGGATGGTGTTGGCAACGGGTCCGAGGCTTGGTCATTCTGGTGAACCTCACTAACACTCCAACCCCCTATTTTTCTGCGCTCTCTCCCACTTTACGTGTTTTCACCAGCTTTCCCCTCCTCTCCTGCTTCCCGTCCTAAATTCCATCCGCTCAGTACTGAAGGAGATGAGTAGCGAAGCGGAAGAGTCACGCTCATGCGATTTCATATTGACGTCACTAATGATTTAAAGAATATGATAATGTGTTGGGTTCGTCATGGTAGTGAATCAGGGTAAGTGGGCAGAGGCACCTGCCTGAGAAGGGCGTCAGTGACCTCCCCGTCCCGACAGCTGCCATTCTCCCGTCTTCTCCCTATCCTCCCTCCCAGCTAAGCGGAGCACACCCTCTCCCCCCAGTCATGGGTGGCCCTCCTTATCGCCGCCCCTTCCTGACTTTTGGTGGCTCACAGCCCTGTGGTTTCCGGGCAGGGCCAGGGTCCGCCGGATGTGGGTGCCAGGCAGCTGTTTGGGGTGAGGGGAAAGGCTTCTGCCGAAGCCTCCTCCATCTCATCAAGGTTTTCAGTGTCAACACTGCGTGGTCTGTGTGCTGGGCTGAGCCATGAGCCTCACCTCTCGTGCCGCTGCCTCTCCCTCAACCACTCCAAGGTTTGGCGCCACACGCAGCTACTCGCCGGGGCTGACTGATCATTGCTCCCCACTGCAGTACATTAGACTTGACGGAGGCTACTCTGCCCACTTCCCTTCCTTGTTGAAATGCATTGCATAAGCATGTGTTGTAGCGACTGCATGGTTTATTTACATTTCATGGTTTATTTTTATCTTTATTATATTTTCTTATGATTAGAATAAACCACATTACCGATATGAGTACGCTAAGATTCATGCGAGATGCTGTGCCTCCCGGCAGAGGGCACATTTTGAAGGGAAACAGGAGGGGTTAGTGGCGGCGTCTCTCATCCTGGAGGCCGGAAGTGTTGTGTCAGCCGGGCACCGTGCACTGAGGCGCCACTGTGGTCGTGTGGTCGGAAAGTGACCCTGGGGGGAAGGGGTTAAGAGCCATGGCTGGCTTATACGCAGCTAGCGGAAGGTGTGGGCCATGTGTGCGGTGGCTCTCGTGATGCCAGCCTGTCGTTGACGGTCGAGCATGCCGAGTCCCCTGCGAGCTCTGACCTGAAAGAAAGCTGGGCTGCCATTCAAGGCGGGTCCTGCCACGGCGAGACTCCCACCCGTGGCCAGACACCTGCTTTATAGGCAGGACAACGACGCACAGAAGGATCCCTCTATATCACCTACCTACAATGAACATGGAAGCATTCTCCAAGAGTTTTAACAGCTGCGGTCCATCTTCCTAATCAGTGCAACATCGAGGCTCAAATAACCGATCAGGAGTCGCGGCTTTGCCACAACGACCCAGCCTTATTACCATCTTACGTATGTATACTTTATTTCCAGAAGCCCGAGCGTTCCGTGAAATTTGAGAAGCAATTTTCACAAAATATTCCTGATCATTATAAGCGCGTTAGAGATATTTAATTTCTCTTCAAGTGCCTTCAAGGCCGACTGTTTGTTGGTGCTGCAGACCGTGAGGGAGGCGCAAGATTTGTCCGCACAGCACCGCGAGCCCTTCCTTCCTCTCAACCCATGACCCATGTCTGTCCT
This sequence comes from Eriocheir sinensis, assembly GCF_024679095.1. Taxonomy (NCBI): domain Eukaryota; kingdom Metazoa; phylum Arthropoda; class Malacostraca; order Decapoda; family Varunidae; genus Eriocheir; species Eriocheir sinensis. The sequence continues at coordinate 7,370,623 of NC_066528.1, forward strand.
CACCTCCAGCCAGAAAGCTTATCCCCACTAGAGTTCTAGGCCCTGCCCTGCCCCCAGTCATCAAAGACGAGGCCACTGACGGGTGCTTAGCGGAAGCGTCTCCTCGCGCCCGGCGCCTCGTGGGTATCGTGTGGGTTTATATACACGACGGGTTGGAGATGGACGGGATGGCTGACCTTGACCAGATATGAAACTCGCCCCGGCGAAGCTCTCGCCTTCAGGCTTCAATTATGTTGGAATTCCAAAGTGTACAAGGTCACTAAAGCAGATGACCAGGACGAGAGGCAGCCAGGTCACCTTGAGAATGTTGAGGCACACACCCTGCAGCAGACTCCTGCTGTGCCGTGCTGCACACTTCATTCACCTGCCGGCCACGCCTTGCAGGAGCGTTGGCGGCTATAAGGACGGACGGTGTCCCGCGGGAGGCAGGTGCAGCGTTGACCCGCCGAGGACAGAGACCGTCAATATGGTAGGCAGCGAGGGGGAGCAAGCAAGCATGACTGCCTTCAAGTTGAACAGTCGCTGGGCGGTGGGTGCGAGGCTTGCCGGGGCGGGGCGGGGCGGGGCGGGGTGAGGTGAGGTGAGGATGACGCTGCGACTTTGCAAGAAGAGGTGCGGGGCGAGACGGCTGCGGCCCGGTTTTTACCAGGCGGAGATGAGACGGGAAATGGGCGGCTGGGGGCAGGAGAAGGTGTCGATTAGAGGAACTTTTTTTTTCTGTTGTAATCATTCATTCGATTTTTCTTGCGTGCGAGTTAAGGGCGAGGCATGAAGGCATGTGGGGCAGGAATGCTACCTCAGCGGCAGGTCACAGTCGCTATGTAGGTCGTGGCAGTGAAAGTACTTGCTCCACGCCCCTCCGTAGCTGCAGCTCAGTGAGAGAAGTGTTCCATGATAGCAGGTCGATCGCAGCGCCCCTGACGGTAGGCGGCGGTGATCAGAGGCTCAAGGCTCACTCGGCTTTACTTCTTTCGGATGCAACTACTTGATTTTTATTTTGTGTTTCTAAGTGACACCAATAATTGTATTGACTAGTAGTTCAGTATATAGTTGAAAACATATTGATTCATTAAGTTCGTAATGTGTTTGGCGCTGCCATTGCGTCTGCATATTGAGTTAGTATAATGCATGCACTTGTCTATGACACTAAATTTACATTGGTCCAATATGTAATCTCCATCGCGCGTCACGCACTAAATATGCAAACTCAAATAACCAGCATTGGATTGCCTCGCTAACCGGCCCGCTCGCCCTCGCACAGCTGTTGCCGCAAACACGGCTCGTTCTTTTTATAGCTGCAGAGCGGTACGGCACGGCCTTTGATCGCATCCCCACTTCATCAGTTATTTCCACGTGATGTGTATTGAATGTTGGAAGGCGAGTGTTCCGCTCTTGAGCTAATGCACAGGGAAGAACAGGTGCACAGGACTTCATAATCATGCTTAACACCCAGTCATTTTATATTACTAATGTATTTCCTTGTATTGTTGCAGGTGAGTGTCCGGAGGCAGCCGCCAGGTGATCAGGTAGTACCAGTATGCCTTAAGTCTTGTCGGCCCCTCGGGGTGAGGAGAGAGGGGGGAGGGTCTTCGTGCACTGCCATTGTGTGAATGTTTTTCTTCTTGTCCTCGGAGCCTTGCTGCTCCCTTTGTCCCCGCCAGGTCGTCGCCCTCTTGTCCTCCCCGCTAGGTCGTGTTTCCCTGATTGTTCTCTAAAGGTCACACTTCCGTAGTCGTTCCTTGAAGGTCACACTTCCCTAGTCGTTCCCTGAAGGTCACACTTCCCTAGTCGTTCCCTGAAGGTCACACTTCCCTAGTCGTTCCCTGAAGGTCACACTTCCCTAGTCGTTCCCTGAAGGTCACACTTCCCTAGTCGCTCCCTGAAGGTCACACTTCCCTAGTCGTTCCCTGAAGGTCACACTTCCCTAGTCGTTCCCTGAAGGTCGCATCTCCGTGGTTGACTCATGAGCGTTGTCCCATAATTGTTCCCTGAAGCCAGTGGTCCCTGCAGGTCGTTCTCCAATAATCGTCTCCTGAAAGCTTACCCTCAGTGTCCCCTAATTTTCTCCGTGTGATCGTTGTATCCTGATTCACCTCCAGGGTCATTGCTTTCTGAGCTTTCGAGTAACAGTTGTTCCTTTGATGTCCCTTTAACATCATCGTGTCTCACTTGTTGTCCTTAAGACTCTTACTTGACCCTCCTCCAAGGTTGTCTGTCGTCTCCTGTCTGTTCCCTCAAGCTCGCAGCACTTTGTCATATAGGGGCGTCATTGGGCGACTCAAGCAAAGTCGCCCGAACTGTAAGCTACAGGACAGATCTCAGATGCGAGACTGAGTTGCCCAAACGTGTAGTTGAGTAATGCAAGGCAGCAGCGTCAAGCAAGTTTGAACCAAGCCCTCCATTCTGGAGGCCTTGGTTTGAACCCTTGGGAGCCACGTGTGATGTTTCGATTGTTCCTTGTGAAGAAAAAAGAAAATATAACGTAGCACACCTATGGCGCGCTTAAATGATGCAAAAAGTATGTCCACACCAGTATGCCACCATCAAATAAATTAAAGAACGGAACTTCAACGTTGAAACACTGTGTGAAACAAACAAACAAAAAAAAAAACAGCCTTCATGAGACTTAATGATCGTGTGGGCTCTTCAGTTTGAAGCTACAGACACAGGTGTTAATGGAATAGCTATTGTGCAGAACCGAAGCAACAACAACAATGTTTGCTGTCTCTGATTCAAGAGTCATGGTTCATGGGAACTATTTATGCCCGTGATCACAGCAAAAGTATCGAAGAGTTCGTTGGAGCAGAACACGATCGCGTCTCTGGACGGTTGTTGAGCTGTCTCTGTTCAAAACCTTCCCTTATACTCGACTTTACTTTTATCTGTTCCTCTTGGTCATAGTGACCACTGGCATGCAGTTGTTTGGACTACATGCTTATATCACCTGTGCACACCTTTAAGCACCCATTCGGACTACATACTGCTCTCCCTCCTCCACGGCCGGTCACGCGCCAGCCAAGGGTGCAGTCCAGCAGGCCATTACACTAGCCAGCGGCCACAGGCGAAAGTTTCCCCGCGATCTTAGCGATGGAGCGCCGAACACGCCTCGCTGGACCCCGGCTGCAGAGGGGTCCCGTACACCCCCCCAAGCCTGACCGGACACTGCAGGTGTGTGTGTGTGTGTGTGTGTGTGTACTTACAGTATAGGTATAGGATCTGAACTAAGCTCGTGTTGTTTGGTTTCCTTCTCTGCTTTTATTCAACTTCACATCAAATCCATACATGTTCTTATCTCTAATTATCTCTGCACCCAGGTATCAATGATTCTAGTGTGTGTGTGTGTGTGTGTGTGGTGTGTGTTGTACACCATGTCAGCGTCTATACTTTTACATTAATACGTATCATATTTGTGATCGTCATCGGCTTATAAATAAAACTCTCTCTCTCTCTCTCTCTCTCTCTCTCTCTCTCTCTCTCTCTCTCTCTCTCTCTCTCTCTCTCTCTCTCTCTCTCTCTCTCTTCTCTCTTCTCTTCTCTTCTATTCTCTCTCTCTCTCTCTCTCTCTCTCTCTCTCTCTCTCTCTCTCTCTCTCTCTCTCTCTCTCTCTCTCTCTCTCTCTCTCTCTCTCACACACACACGCACACAGTCACTTCCAGTCACCTGTCACCTCATCATCTCTCTCTCTCTCTCTCTCTCTCTCTCTCTCTCTCTCTCTCTCTCTCTCTCTCTCTCTCTCTCTCTCTCTCTCTCTCTCTCTCTCTCTCTCTCTCTCTCTCTCTCTCTCTCTCTCTCTCTCTCTCTCTCTCTCTCTCTCTCTCTCTCTCTCACACACACACACACACACACAGTCTCTCTCTCTCTCTCTCTCTCTCTCTCTCTCTCTCTCTCTCTCTCTCTCTCTCTCTCTCTCTCTCTCTCTCTCTCTCTCTCTCTCTCTCTCCTCTCTCTCTCTCTCTCTCTCTCTCTCTCTCTCTCTCACACACACACACACACACACACACACGCACATAGTCACTTCCAGTCACCTGTCACCTCATCTCTCTCTCTCTCTCTCTCTCTCTCTCTCTCTCTCTCTCTCTCTCTCTCTCTCTCTCTCTCTCTCTCTCTCTCACACACACACACACACACACACACACACACACAGTCACTTCCAGTCACCTGTCACCTCATCATTTGTCTCCTACGCCTTTTGTCCCCGGCAATCTGTCCATCAGTCGGAACATTCAAGAGGAAGCTGTTGCCAGATTCAACCAGTCTAGTACTCGTTAACCTTTCTCGAAATATTCCTTAGTAGTTTTTTTTTTGTGTGTGTGTGAAGTTTACGATAGTTTCTGCGCACGTGATAATTTGAAGTTCTCGGAACAGTAGTTGGTTGGTTTATTTAACATCAATGATTATTTAGAATTGATTGGAAAAAAGACACTAACATGTATTTCTCAGCGGCTGTATTCTTCAGACTTCGCCTTGCTGGGCCTAAGAAGTGGGGAAGAGACAGCCTTGTTATCATGTAGTGTAGGAACTTTTAACTCATATGAACGTATGGATGCCGCTTTTTCTTGTCTTAGAAGTGTTGATTCGCTTTTACGCGGGAATTTGATGAAAATCATTATTTGAAAAGTTGTTGAATACTTCACTTTAAATAGTACATCGCCTCTCCCATTTGTTCCCCATATTTCTTCGTCTTTTTTCTATTACCTCCATTTCCTCCTCCTCGATCTTTCCTGTATACCTTACGTTGAAGTTTTCTCTCGTTTACCTTTGCCTTCTTATGTCATCTTTTATTCACCTTCTTCCACCTACCCCTTCCTTTCTCTTTCTTTTCACTCCACCTTCGTCTGTCCCCCACCTTGTCACTCATTCTCCTCCTCCCATTCCTGCAGATCTCCTTCCCCTCCTCTTTCCCACCCCCCTTCCTCGTACCCTCGCACCTTACCTTCAGAGACACGCCAGTCCTCGTCGATAGACCGACTTGGTCGGCTCGGCTGACGTCACCCGATAGAGTCGGTCTGTCGGCATCCTGCTGTGGGCCGCCATTGGCAAAGGCCCGTGCTCACCCCTATAGGGAGGGAGTAATCTTTGAACAACAACAACCCTACCTTCTTACCAATCTCTCTCCCATTCATGCAGATCTCCCCTTCCCTTGTACTCCTCTTTCCCCACCCCCTTCTTCGCACCCTCATTTCAACCAACACCATCACCTGCCCCTACCTGCTTTTCACTTTATCCTATTCCCTTTCCTCTTTATCTCCTTCCTTCCTCTTTCCCCTTCATCTCCATCCCCTCCACCTTTTACACACACACACACACACACACACACACACACACACACACACACACACATATTCTTCCGGCTCTCTCCTTGGGGGGTCATCACGGTGAGTCATTCAGCAAACACACCTGCAGGCTCATTAACAACACCTGCGCCCCCGATCCACCTGTGCTTCACCTTCACACCTACGCCTCCGACAATCAGCAATAGCTCTTGAGTGTTGCAGTGGAAGGTTCATTTCTTGAGTGGACCAGTGAGTGGGTCAGTGGGTTCAGGAGTGGATCATTTGGGTGGGAGGGTGATTCAGTGTTAAGGCCTTGGGTCCAGTGGTTAAGTGGGTGATTCAGTGTGTTGGCCTGATGTTCACTGGCCAAGTTAATGGGTCAGTTCTGTAGTTTGGTAAGTGATTCGGGTTTAGGATTCAGTGGGTGACTCAGGTTCATTTATTTAGTGGTTCAGAAGGTGAATTTGAGTTTCCTGGGCTCGTTTCAAGGGTTCAGTATATCAGGTTCATTTATTTAGTGGTTCAGAAAGTGAATTTGAGTTTCCTGGGCTCATTTCAAGGGTTCGGTATAAGGGTGGCAGCATAAGACAAGATTCCAAAAGTTAACGACAAAATCATCTGTTAAACTACAACCTGCCTCTTGCCCCTCTGCCCACTACCCCGGGAACGAAGCTCGGAAGAGGGAGGTGAGAGGGAAGCTAGGGAGGTATTGCCCAGGTGGGGTTTACCAGCACCTGTTATACCACCGCTGAGGAAACCCAGGCGTAGTCTTGTTCCGATACACTTGAAAAGACCAGGGCACGCATTCTCAGGCGCTTTCGGGTCTCGCAAGAAATATTTCCAAGGCCACAAATGAGATGAGTCGAGTTCTCATGAGTGTTTTTCACATTCATGGTTCAGAAGACTTGTCAAACTATCACCAGACTCATATAACTACCCATGGAAATACTCACCCTCCACGAAAGCCTTATCAAATGTGGGTGTGTAAGCCTTTTCCTTCATTATCATTTGTTTCTTTTTTATAATCATCTTTTCTTTCTTTCATGATAATTTATATACGATATTTTCCCTTTACAAGCTCGTCATGTATAAAGTTATATTCAGAGCTTACTAAGTCGCCTATGGGTGTTGGCCTTGTTGTGCGGTTACCCCTCAAAGCTTACCTTAAGAGTAGGAACGGTGGTGTGGGTGTAGGATGAAGTGGAGACATAGAATAAAGGTCAGTTCGACAGTCCAAGACACAGTCATTGTAAGCGTTCAAACCAAACAGTATTTTCCACAATGATCCGTTAACTCTACTCAATACCACATACTGATTTCCTGTGTGGCTGCCTAAAATTTCCTCCGTTTTATATCAACGCCAAACACTATACAAGGCATTTTCGTATCGTCACCCTCATAAAATAATTGCTTAAGTCATTTTTCAGCGATTTCCAGGTTTTTCTCTTCAAAGGGGAGGCGGTGGCTGAATCGACAGAATAACACCACCGCGTTCAGGAGGACGCGAGTTCAATCCCCGCCCGGTGCCACCAAGCTGGGATTTTTCAGCCGCCGCCGAGTGGCTTAAAACTACCCACATGCTGTCCAGAAGACCACCTATCAACCCGGACTCTAGATTCTAGGATTAAAGATGAGCTCCGGGAGGGCAGCATGAGCCAATGCAAGATGGCGCCACTATAAACACTCGCCTGCGCCAGAACGGGCTGGGCCGACCATCAGGACCCACCGGGAAGAAGCCTTGGGCCGATCATCAGGCCCCACCGGAAAAAAGCCTACCGGCGCTATAGGCCGCGACGTAAAAAAAAATAAAAAATTTTTTTTTTTAACATGCGATTGCCATTTTAGTATAGTTGCCTTCGTCATTCAAGGTTTGAGTGTTCTAGAATTGCCCTTTTCATTTCTGTTTAAATCTTAAGCCAAATGAGATAATGACAATTCTTTTCTCATTTCCTGTAAAGTAGAAAATAATGACTTAGGCGGTTTGTTTACGAAGGCGGCGGTATATTTTGTGTTTGGTTGGGAAGCTTACAAACTTGCTGTACTGGACTGTGAAACTGGCCCTAAGAGTCTTTGGCCATCTTGATCACAGCCAAAAGAGCCGAGCGAAATTCAAATTGATGTTGATGCAATAGCGGGTTTGCTGTGCTCTAGGGGTCATATTATAAGACATTTCGCCGCCCAAGACCACATATTTGACAAGGCTTTCGTAGGAGTTGTGGCCATTTTCAGGGGTAGTTTTATGACCCTGGTGGTAGTTGGACCCTTCCTCTGTACCGTGAACCTTAAGAAACACTCATGACAACTCAATTGATCCCCTCTTTGAACTTTAGAAATAGTTGGTGTCTTATAATACCGACCTAGATATCGTCAGGATCTCGAAGATATACTAAGAACACAAAAAGCACAATTACAGCAGCATTAATATTTGAATTTCGCGCGGCTCTTATGGTTACAACATGGCGCCTGTGATCACGTTGGCCAAACTCTTATACTCTATGGGTTTGAGATCTTACAGTGCTGACTTGTCCAATACTCTATGGGTTTGAGATCTTACAGTGCTGACTTGTCCAATACTCTATGGGTTTGAGATCTTACGGTGCTGACTTGTCCAATACTCTATGGGTTTGAGATCTTATGGTGCTGACCTGTCCAATACTCTATGGGTTTGAGATCTTACGGTGCTGACTTGTCCAATACTCTATGGGTTTGAGATCTTACTGTGCTGACTTGTCCAATACTCTGTGGGTTTGAGATCTTACTGTGCTGACTTGTCCAATACTCTGTGGGTTTGAGATCTTATGGTGCTGACTTGTCCAATACTCTATGGGTTTGAGATCTTACGGTGCTGACTTGTCCAATACTCTATGGGTTTGAGATCTTACGGTGCTGACTTGTCCAATACTCTATGGGTTTGAGATCTTACGGTGCTGACTTGTCCAATACTCTATGGGTTTGAGATCTTACGGTGCTGACTTGTCCAATACTCTATGGGTTTGAGATCTTACGGTGCTGACTTGTCCAATACTCTATGGGTTTGAGATCTTACGGTGCTGACTTGTCCAATACTCTGTGGGTTTGAGATCTTATGGTGCTGACTTGTCCAATACTCTATGGGTTTGAGATCTTACGGTGCTGACTTGTCCAATACTCTATGGGTTTGAGATCTTACGGTGCTGACTTGTCCAATACTCTATGGGTTTGAGATCTTATGGTGCTGACTTGTCCAATACTCTATGGGTTTGAGATCTTACGGTGCTGACTTGTCCAATACTCTATGGGTTTGAGATCTTACGGTGCTGACTTGTCCAATACTCTATGGGTTTGAGATCTTACGGTGCTGACTTGTCCAATACTCTATGGGTTTGAGATCTTACGGTGCTGACTTGTCCAATACTCTATGGGTTTGAGATCTTACGGTGCTGACTTGTCCAACGGAGCAATACGACGCTAAGGTTGTTCGTGGAGATGTCACATGCAGGAGAGAGTAAAAATAAGTACTCATCTTGTCCCCTATCTAGAGCAGCGTTCGTCGTGATAACTACTCAGGGTCGCCACTTCTTTTACTCAGGGTCACCACTTCTTTTACTCAGGGTCACCACTTCTTTTACTCAGGGTCACCACTTCTTTTACTCAGGGTCACCACTTCTTTTACTCAGGGTCACCACTTCTTTTACTCAGGGTCACCACTTCTTTTACTCAGGGTCACCACTTCTTTTACTCAGGGTCGCCACTTCTTTTACTCAGGGTCACCACTTCTTTTACTCAGGGTCACCACTTTTACTCAGGGTCACCACTTTTACTCAGGGTCACCACTTCTTTTACTCAGGGTCACCACTTCTTTTACTCAGGGTCACCACTTTTACTCAGGGTCACCACTTTTACTCAGGGTCACCACTTTTACTCAGGGTCACCACTTCTTTTACTCAGGGTCACCACTTTTACTCAGGGTCACCACTTCTTTTACTCAGGGTCACCACTTTTACTCAGGGTCACCACTTCTTTTACTCAGGGTCACCACTTTTACTCAGGGTCACCACTTTTACTCAGGGTCACCACTTTTACTCAGGGTCGCCACTTCTTCACAAACAAATAAAATATATAAAAAAACATGGCGGGAGTCCCATAGCTCCTGGTACTGCCGAGAGGCTTCACAAGGAGGCGTGTGGGGAATACTAAAACTTAAACGCGGTTGCAGTAACAAATTATTTTCACAACTCTGGACCTGAAGAGAAGCCGCACGGTAGGGAAGGGAAGGGCTGTAAGGAGGAGGGCGAGGGAGTGATTTATTATTCACTGATTGAGTTAAGGGAAGGGAAGGGGAGAGTTCACTAGTTAGTAAGGAAGGAGGAAGGGAGGGAGGGAGGAGAGTGGACGGTAAAAAATAAACGGAGAAAGACCGCAAATGAGTAAGGGAAGGGAAGAGTTCAAGAGATAGTGAGGTCGGAGGAAGGAAGGAAGGAGGGAGGGAGGGAGGAGAGTGCACGGTAAGAGATAAACAGAGAAAGACCACAAATGAGTTAAGGAAGAGAAGAGTTCAAGTTAGTAAGGTCGGAGGAAGGAAGGAAGGAGAGACGGAGGCGAGTGCACGGTAAGACATAAACCGAAAGATCGCAAATGAGTAAGGGAAGGGAAGAGTTCAAGAGTCAGTAAGGTCGGAGGAAGGAAGGAAGGAGGGAGGGATGAGCTGCACGTTAAGAAATAAACGGAGGATGACCACAAATGAGTAAAATAAGAGAAGAGTTCAAGAGTCAGTAAGATCGAGAGAAGGAAGGGGTAGGGATGATGAGAGGGCACGGCGAGAGATGAACAGAGAAAGCCCACAAACCTTACCAGGGGACGGGAAACTGGAAGGCAAGGGAGCGGCAGTAATTCGCCAGGACAGCAAAGTCAAGCAACGTGGGAGTAATTAAGCTTATGGGTAGTGTGTGCCTTGGAGGGGAGGGGAGGCTGGGTAGTCGCTAAGGCGGGGAGGAGGGGAGGGGAAGGGGGTCGCTGCTGCATTGCTGAGGTTGGTTTAGTGTATCCTGGCACAGTGAAAGGGACGGATTGCAACAGGGACGACCGGATTGGTAGTGGCGGTGGTTGCGGTGGTTGTGGTTGAGGGATGAAGTAGCAGGTGAGATGGTGATGGTGCAGGATGGAAGGGAACTCAGACGAAGGACAGCAGGGTAGTGGAGATTGTGGCAGGGAGGCGGGCTGTAGTGGAAGGGACGGATTGCAACAGGGACGACAGGGTTGGTAGTGGCGGTGATTGTGGTTGAGGGATGAAGAAGCAGGTGAGATGGTGATGATACAGGCAGGTAGGGAGCTCAGACAGGGAGACAGCAGGGTATATATAGTGGAGCCTGGCAGTAGTTGAATCGTCGTTTGGTTTGGGTTACGGGAGGGATCGGCATACATATTGGTGTGTGTGTGTGTGTGTGTGTGTGTGTGTGTGTGTGTGTGTGTGTTGTCGTTCTCCCTTCCTCCTCCTCCAGCAGACCACTCCTTGCCTCCCCAACTCTCTCTTCCTCCCCTGTCTTCCTCCCTGCTGTTTTGTCCCAGACTCCTCCTCCGACCTCCCTCCCATTCTCGTATCCGTCCCCGCCTCCTTTCTCTTTCCTCTCCCTTGCCCTCCTCTGGCCTGCATACCTCCCCCCCCCTCCTTGGGCCAACCTACTCTTCCTTTCTTTCCGTTTTTATTACTCTCCTCCTTCGCCTCTCTGTCTTTCTTTATTGTTCCTCATTCACTGATTTTCTCTTTCCTATTCTGAGTTTCCTTATTCCTTGTCGTGGAGGCGTGTCTTATACCTTTCCTTCCTTCTCTTTTGGTCCAGTGTAATGTTTTCGTATGTCCCGTCCAGTGCTTTCCGACTTCCTTTCTCTCCCTTCTTTTACTCTCCTCCTTCGCCTCTCTGACTTTCTCTTTCCTATTCTGAGCTTCCTTATTCCTTGTCGTGGAGGCGTGTCTTATACCTTTCCTTCCCTGTCCAGTGTAATGTTTTTCGTATGTCCCGTCCCATGCTTTCCGACTTCCTCTCTCCCTCCTGTCCCTGATTCACATCCTCACTTTCTCTACCTTTCTTTTCAACAGTGCTTGCTTCCTCTGTTTCTCTTTCTTCCCAATCCTCCTTCTTTCTCTCCCCTTGTTAACTGACCCATTCTTCCCTTCTTCCCTTCCTATCTACATACCTGCTGTCTTCCACTTTCTTGCTTCCTCTGTTTCTCTTTCTTCCCTACTCCTCCTTCTTTCCCTGCCCTTGTTAACTGACCCATTCTTCCCTTCTTCCCTTCCTATCTACATACCTGCTGTCTTCCACTTTCTTGTTCTTACCATGCTACTCAGTGCCTGCTTGCTCTCCACTAATGACCTTCCTCTTTGCGTATACTCGTCCTACCGTCAATACCCTGCCCTTGCCTAACCCCTTCCAGCAGCCTCACTTTAGTTTCCTTCTCTTGTTTGACCGTATGTGCGTCCCTCCTTTTCAGTCCCGCTCGTCTTGTTTACCCTGTGTGTGGGGTGGGGGGTGGGGGGAGGTCCTTAATTGCCAAGTATTATTATGAGGCTGCCTCGCTTCCCATTATCTGTTTGTTTCCTCACATATCTCCGTCTCCTGTCTGTCTGTCTTTTTTTTTACAACAAAGAATACAGCTCAGGGGCATAAAAAAGTAAATAATAAAAAAAAAGCCCGCTACTCGCTGCTCCCAAAAAGAATCCAAAGAGGTGGGCGAAAGAGAGGTATTCGGGAGGTGTCCAGATACCGTTGTCTTGCCGTCAGCGTCTCTGTTTTCCTTTTCTTCATCTGTCAGACCCCGCCTCGCCTTCCCTCCTATCTGTCTTGTTTCCCCTCGTTTGCCTCCCTACGTACTGGATCTGTGGGTGTGGGTGTGGGTGGGTGTCCATTCATTGCCCTAAAATCTCCGTTCGGTTACATTAGAGGAAATCCGTTTGTCATGTTTCTTTTTGTTTAACTGCCAGAGGGTTACTATTATGGGTCGTATTACAAGACATTTCGCCGGCCAAGAACGCATATTTGACAAGGCTTTCGTAGGAGTTGTGGGCATTTCCAGTAGTAGTTTCATGACCCTGGTGGTAGTTTGACTCTTCTTCTGTACCATGAACCTGAAGAAACACTCATTAGAACCCGACTGACCCCCTCTTTGACCTTTAAAAGTAGCTGATGCGAGAAGCGAAAATGTCTTATAATAGATAATACCGACCTATGTCACTTCACACGAGCGTTTCCTGGTTTCATCTCCACCATATCCTACCTGCAACGAGTGACTTGTTTTCATGTATATTTGCCTTACCTGTTCCGGTGTGGGCTGTACTTCTCCTCCCTCCTTTCGTCTGTCTGGCTCCCTTCTGTTCGTGTCAGTTTGTTGTTTTCCTCCGTTTTCAGACTGATGGTTTAACAGGATTTTTAAGTGTGTGTGTGTGTGTGTGTGTGTGTGTGTGTGTGTGTGTGTGTGTGTGTGTGGACGCGCAGAGAGTGGAAAGATAGAACGGAGCGAGAGAGAGAGAGAGAGAGAGAGAGAGAGAGAGAGAGAGAGAGAGAGGGTAATTTCACAATCTGTTCCTGGATATTATAATTACCCTCCCCCTCCCCCTCCTCCTCCTCCTCCTCCTCCCTTTTTTCCTCGTCTCCCCTCTGTCTCTTTCATGAGTTATTGATCTTTCATTTCTCTTCATTTCGGTTATTCATCTTTTTTTCACTCATCTCGTCCCATTTCGCTTTTTTCGTAGCTTTTCCAAAAATTTTCAGCCCTGCATCTCAACACCTCCTCCTCCTCCTCCTCCTCCTCTCCCTCTTTCCCTTCTCCCCTTACCACTCATTATTCTCCTCCTCCTCCTCCTCCTCCTCTTCCTCCTCTTTTCATTTTTCTTTAGTGTCCATTTGCCCTCTTCTTCTTCCACTTGTTCTTCCTTCTTCTTGTTCCCTCATATATCTCGTTATCTTCTTCCTCTCCTGCTTTCAAGATTGCTCCACATTTTCTGTATTCCTTCGTGTTTTTCTTTGTTTTTTATCATTAGCATACCCAGCGTCTCCTCCTCCTCCTCCTCCTCCTCCTCCTCTTCCTCCTCCTCCTCCTCCTCCTCCTCCTCCTCCTCCTCCTCCTCCATCGTCATCGTGCTTTTCATTGTCCTTCTTTTCCAAGCTTACTAAAATTATCTGTATATTGTCACTTTGCTTCCTCCTGATCTTCCTTCTCCATTTCTTCTTCTTCTTCTTCTTCTTCTTCTTCTTCTTCTTCTTCTTCTTCTTCTTCTTCTCTATCAGCATGCAGAGGAAAAGCGTGGGTGAGTGGAATGGAATTGCGAGGCGGAGCTGGGAAAAATATATATATACATAACGAGAGAGAGAGAGAGAGAGAGAGAGAGAGAGAGAGAGAGAGAGAGAGAGAGAGAGAGTTTTCCTCCCTCCTGCAGGTCTGTCAATCCCTCCATCTTTTTCCCCTCCTCTCTCTCTCTCTCTCTCTCTCTCTCTCTCTCTCTCCGCCCCCTCACTTCCCCTTCCTCCTTCCTTTGTCAACACAGACGAGAAGGTGAGGCAACGATCTCTCTCTCTCTCTCTCTCTCTCTCTCTCTCTCTCTCTCTCTCTCTCTCTCTCTCTCTCTCTCTCTCTCTCTCATGGTTCCTTCAATACATTTTCATCCCAAAATACGATGAATACTTGAATGTGCGCGCCTGAGTGTGTGTGTGTGTGTGTGTGTGTGTGTGTGTGTGTGTGTGTGTGTGTGTGTGTGTGTGTGTGTGTGTGTGTGTGAAAGAACTTTAGTCGTAGTACGTTCTTGAAACTATTGGGAGAGAGAGAGAGAGAGAGAGAGAGAGAGAGAGAGAGAGAGAGAGAGAGAGATACGTGCGGGGGAGAGTGAGAGAGTAAGAAAGGATCGGGGGGGGGGGGTAAAAGGGGGGCAGGGAGCGCACGTAAACACTCGTCCACGTGCGCCTCAGAAGGGGAGAGACGCCCCCCCCACGCCCCCCAACGCCCACTCCTCCTCCTCCTCCTCTTCCTCCTCCTCCTCCTCCTCCATTTTCCAATACACTCCAGGCTCTCCCCTCTCTTTCCTCTTCCTTCACCATCTCTTAATTTCTCCCTCCCGCCACGCCCTCTCTCTCTCTCTCTCTCTCTCTCTCTCTCTCTCTCTCTCTCTCTCTCTCTCTCTCTCTCTCTCTCTCTCTCTCTCTCTCTCTCTCTCTCTCTCTCTCTCAAGTTGAAATAACGTGGATGGGTAATGCCTCCTATTTTACCTCTCGCCTCCTCCTCCTCCTCCTCCTCCTCCTCCTTAGAATTCGAGGATAATTTTATGTATATTTAGTGTAGAAGGATGGAAAAATGATAGGTGAAGCGAGGTGAGACGGAGAGGAGGAGGAGGAGGAGGGTGAGCAAATAGCGTGAGGAGGAGGAGGTAATAGAGGAAGGAAGGGGACGAAGAGGGAGGGAAGAGTTTGTGGGTGAGCTGGGAGGGAGGAAACGGCGTGAGAGATGGAGAGGCATGGGAGGTATCTAGCAGGAAGAATGGTCGTGAGAGGGAAAGAGGAGACGTTAGATGAATGCAGAAATAGAAGAGGCTTGGAGTAGGGGAGGTAAAGGAGGAAAGATGATTAGAAAGGGAAGAGGGAGAGATGGAGTAAAGAAAGGTAGAGTTAGGAAAATGAGAAACTGGAAGGGAAAGGTAAGGGAGGAAAGGGAGGATTAGAAAGGGAAGAGGGAGAGATGGAATAAAGGGGAGAGTTAGAAAATGAGAAACTGGAAGGAGGGAAAGGTAAGGGAGGATTAGAAAGGGAAGAGGGAGAGATGGAATAAAGGGGAGAGTTAGAAAATGAGAAACTGGAAGGAGGGAAAGGTAAGGGAGGATTAGAAAGGGAAGAGGGAGAGATGGAATAAAGGGGAGAGTTTGAAAATGAGAAACTGGAAGGAGGGAAAGGTAAGGGAGGATTAGAAAGGGAAGAGGGAGAGATGGAATAAAGGGGAGAGTTAGAAAATGAGAAACTGGAAGGGAAAGGTAAGGGAGGAAAGGGAGGATTAGAAAGGGAAGAGGGAGAGATGGAATAAAGAAAGGTAGAGTTAGGAAAATGAGAAACTTGGGGGGAAAGGTAAGGGAGCATTAGAGCACTGGAGAAGAGGTAAAGGGAGGAGAGAGGGAAGTAGGAAGAGATGAGAAAAGAAGGGAGAGAAATGGGAGAATAATAGGGAATATGAAGGAGGGAAGTAACATGGCAAAGGTAAGGGAGGAAGGATAAAGGGATAAGAAGGGAGGCAGGAAGAAATGGAATAAAGAAGGGAAGAGGGAGGAAAATGAGGAACGTGAAGGAGGGAAGAGAGAGAGAGACAGGGAGGATGATGGAATGAGGAGAAAGGAAGGGAGGGAAAGGGAGAAATGAAGGAAGGGTGCTGGAATGAGGAGGAAAGGGAGGGAGGGAAAGGGAGAAATGAAGGAAGGGTGACGAAGTGAGGAGAAAGGAAGGGAGGGAAAGGGAGAAGGAGGAGAAATGAGGAACATGGAGGAGGGAAGCACTGGAGGGAAAGGGAAGAGGAACAGAGAGGAGGGACGAGGAAGTAAGATGGAAAGGAAGGGAGGGAAAAGGGAGGGGAGGAGGAAAATGAGGAACTTGGAGGAGGGAAATATAGGAGGCAGAGATGAGGAAATAAGGAGGAAAGGGAGTGAAAAGGGAGAGAAAAATAAAGGGAAGGGAGGAGGAAAATTGAGGAACTTGGAGGAGGGAAATATAGGAGGGAGAGATAAGAGGAAATAAGAAGGAAATAAAGGGAGGGGAGGAGGAAAATTGAGGAACTTGGAGGAGGGAAATATAGGAGGGAGAGATAAGAGGAAATAAGAAGGAAAGAAAGGGAGGGAAAAGGGAGAGAAAAATAAAGGGAGGGGAGGAGGAAAATTGAGGAACTTGGAGGAAGGAAATATAGGAGGGAGAGATAAGAGGAAATAAGAAGGAAAGAAAGAGAGGGAAAAGGGAGAGAAAAATAAAGGGAGGGGAGGAGGAAAATTGAGGAACTTGGAGGAGGGAAATATAGGAGGGAGAGATAAGAGGAAATAAGAAGGAAAGAAAGGGAGAGAAAAATAAAGGGAGGGGAGGAGGAAAATTGAGGAACTTGGAGGAGGGAAATATAGGAGGGAGAGATAAAAGGAAATAAGAAGGAAAGAAAGAGAGGGAAAAGGGAGAGAAAAATAAAGGGAGGGGAGGAGGAAAATTGAGGAACTTGGAGGAGGGAAATATTAGAGGAACAGAGAGGAGGGATGAGGAAAAAAGAAGGAAAGAAAGAGAGGGAAAAGGGAGAGAAAAATAAAGGGAGGGGAGGAGGAAAATGAGGAACTTAAATGAGGAAAGTATCGGATGAAGAAATAAGGAGGAAGGGAAGGAAGGGAGGGAGGGGAGAGGGAGGAAAATGGGGAACTTGGAGGAACTCGGATTCAAAGAGAGAAGAGGAACAGAGAGGAAGGAAAGGGAGAAAGAAAGGGAGCAAAAGTGAGAGAGGAACAGGGAGGAAGGATGAAGAAATAAGGAAAGGAAGGAAGGGAGGGAGGGGAAAGGGAGCAAAATGGGGAACTTGGAGGAGAGAAATATCGGAGCCAAATATAAGAGGAACAGGGAGGAAGGATGAAGAAACAAGGAGGAAGGGAAGGAAGGGAGGGAGGGGAAAGGGAGCAAAATGGGGAACTTGGAGGAGAGAAATATCGGAGCCAAATATAAGAGGAACAGAGAGGAAGGATGAAGAAACAAGGAGGAAGGGAAGGAAGGGAGGGAGGGGAAAGGGAGCAAAATGGGGAACTTGGAGGAGAGAAATATCGGAGCCAAATATAAGAGGAACAGAGAGGAAGGATGAAGAAACAAGGAGGAAGGGAAGGAAGGGAGGGAGGGGAAAGGGAGCAAAATGGGGAACTTGGAGGAGAGAAATATCGGAGCCAAATATAAGAGGAACAGGGAGGAAGGATGAAGAAATAAGGAGGAAAGGAAGGAAGGGAGGGAGGAAAATGGGGGAACTCGGATTCAAAGAGAGAAGAGGAACAGAGAGGAAGGACAAGAGAATACGGAAGAAAGGCAAGCAATAGTGAGAGAGGAAAACAGATAAAATGATACAAAATAAAGGGCGTAAGGGAGGGAAGGAGGAGGGATGGAGAGAGGGACTTAAGGAAGGAGCAACGGTGCCTGGTTGTCGTTCTCAGCTTCTCATTTTTCCCGATTTCAGGCTAAAAAATGTCCCACCCACAAAACTAACGACACCTATTTATATTTATTGCTAGAAGTGTTAATTATAGGGGGTTTTGTGCAGTCATTATGCGTTAGATATGGAAAAATATAGTTTGGTAAGTACGATATCGTGGCATCCCTGAGAAGGAGAGAAAGCAAATTAGCACGTGTGAGAGACAGTGAGGGAGGTAAGGGGATACGGAAGGAGAGAGAGAGAGAGAGAGAGAGAGAGAGAGAGAGAGAGAGAGAGAGAGAGAGATTGAGGGATTGATGGAGGTAAGGGGATAAGGAAGGAAGGACAGAGAGAGAGAGAGAGAGAGAGAGAGAGAGAGAGAGAGAGAGAGAGAGAGAGAGAGAGAGAGAGTGGGGGGGTGGGGGGGGGCGAATGAGTGGGGTGAGGAGTGTCAACAAACCAAGCCGTTCACACGCCTGAGGTACCTCACTGCGCCAGCTGTTACGTGTTTACCTCCTGGAACAACCCCTTCTCCTCCTCCCCCTCCTCCTCCCATGCACCAGAACGTTTCTCCTCCCCTCACTCCCCCAACACCCACGCGCCGCTCCACCCCTCCATTCTCTCCCCCTTCTTACCTCCCCCACCCTCTTCCTCCCCTCGTATCCTTCCCTGCGCAGCTCCACTACAGCTAAGACCACCCTCAGCAGTCCAGTCTCATCGTCCTCGTCCTCAGCGAATCACGAAAAAATTGCTGCTTTCCCCCTTGGTTTTTAATGATTTTCTAGGCGATTATAGTAGCTGAGGACTCGTGTTGTTGTGGTTATGGTTCCTGTGTGTGTGTGTGTGTGTGTGTGTGTGTGTGTGTGTGTGTTGCTCGTAGTCCTTGTAGTGTGGTTGTTTCTGGCTGTCTCTTTCCATATCTTCTCCTGATCCTCCTTTTCCAATATATTTTCTTCTCCCTCCTCCTCCTCCTCCTGTCCATGCCACACTGATATTTTTTTCCTTGATCTCCTCCACCACCACCTCTTCCTCGTCCGTACCCTCTTCCTCCAACTTTCTTCTCGTTTCTTCCCTCCCTCGTGTCTACCTTGTCTCCCCTCTTCCTCCATCTCTACATTCCAGCCCTCCTCCCTGCCTCCGTAACCTTCCTCGCCTCATCGTCCCTCCCTGTCTGGATCCTAAACTTCCCTTCCTTCCTCACCCTCCCTCCCTCCTTCCTTGGCGGCCTCCTGCTTTCCTACCTCACCTGGCGGGGGAGGAGAGACCTAGCAACATGGCCTGATCAATACTGCCATTAAGATCGACTCCACGCGCACCATACATTCTCTCTCTCTCTCTCTCTCTCTCTCTCTCTCTCTCTCTCTCTCTCTCTCTCTCTCTCTCTCTCATTCATTATTATTATTTTTCTTTTATTGTGGATTCCTCTTGAGAAAATCTTCCTCGAACCAAATGAGATGACAAGAAAAGTTTATTCATAAATAAAAAGAATTACAAAAGAGTGAGATAAATGATCTGATAAGGTGCAGCACAACACTGAGCCATATAATAATGCTGGCTGTGTGTGTGTGTGTGTGTGTGTGTGTGTGTGTGTGAGAGAGAGAGAGAGAGAGAGAGAGATTTTCGTGGCAAGAGGAGGGAGAGTTTCGGGGATTGGGGTTGGCAGTTCGTGTGGAGGGGTATAAGGGCTTTCCCCCTACCTCTCTAGTGAGGCACGGACGAGGGCAGGGGAGGGGGCGAAGGAGAGGCAGATCGCTCCCTTCTCAACTTTCTCTTCAATTGTCCGCGGTGTGTCAGGGCGAAGGAGGAGAGGGAGGAGAGTAGCTGTACGTGTGTGTGTAGCCACTAACTGAGGTTCAGACCAGCCAGTGGTCGGAATGGCATTCTTGTCGAGAATTTATTGTTTTATTTGGATCGATAAATAATCAGACCTCTGTGTGAGAACACTGTACAACACTCATGTGTGAGTGTCATCTCTCTAGTCGCAGCGTCTGCTGGCAGTTTGCATCTTCCTTCTTTCTTCCTCATTTTCCCTTTTTCCGGCACATATTTCCTCTCCCCGCCGTGGCTCCTGCCTCCGCCAATCGATACGCCGCCCCGGACAACGTGCGCCGCGGTGTCGGAAGACAGCTTTTACTTCATGGTTGTGCTTCTCTTGTGTCTGGCCTCGTTAGGGCATGGTCTCGGGGGAGCCAGAGAAGCAGTGCCCTGACTGGGGCATGGAGTCGTCCGTGGCACATCACGGCCGTCCGGGAAACTCCATCAGGCGGGGGAGGATGAAATAGTCGT
This sequence comes from Eriocheir sinensis, assembly GCF_024679095.1. NCBI lineage: Eukaryota > Metazoa > Arthropoda > Malacostraca > Decapoda > Varunidae > Eriocheir > Eriocheir sinensis. Next base: position 7,390,323 of record NC_066528.1, read on the forward strand.
GCTGGCATCTTCATGAGGTGCCGGAGGTCACCACTCACAATCCAACTTCATGATTTGGGTTGTAGGGACATTGTTGTTTCATCCCCATTTCAGACTTTTTTGTAAGTAATCGTTCGTCTCCACAGCACCACTGCTCTGTCGCTGAGGTAGTGTTGTCATTTGTAATCTGCTTATGGCAACAGTTAATGATTAAGTCTTGAGCCGCATATGAACGGATGAATGTATGGACGTGGAAGGGAAGGAAGCTTCCGGGGTGCAGCTCCTCGTAGGCCTCTCAAGTGTCCAGGCCCCCATGAACACAGGCCAGCAGGCATTGGCTGTGCCAGGCTGGCGAGGCATCATACCAAGAACCTGAAGCTTTCATCAGGGATTGTGTAGGTGTGTTCGTACGTGTGTTAGCGAGGAGGTTGGGTCGCGTCCTTCAGCAGAGCTCAGTGTCGTCTGAGGCGTGGTAAGAGGAGGATAGTGTGGCTGGTGGGCTGGTGGCGGTGGCTGGGTTGGGAGCAGTTCAGCAGCGTCGTGGCGGTGGTACCGTTTATTGCATTGGCCGTGTGGGAGCGGTCCTTTCCGCCCCGTAGTGTGTGGCTCCCAGCCGACGGGATCAGGGGCTTGGTGCTGCTGGATTGTATTCACCTTTCCTCCCTGCCCTGCTGAAGGCGCCTCGCCCACACGTCCCAGCAGTATCGTGGCCGTCGTTTCACCAAGTCCCGCCGTCGCTAAGCCTTGTGTGGCCACCACGAAGGACGAGGCTGCCGTCAGGCAAGGCCCTGCTGCCAATGCCGAGGTGCTGCTCACTGGCCTCCTGGAAAAGTTTTGTGTTGTAACCAGTGTTTGTGCTTGCCATCCGCACGGAACCCTGTCCCCGGGCTCGATGCCAGTGTGACGCAGGACCAAGGGACAACACCGTCTTGGATTAGCCCAACATCCAGAATTTGTTTTTTCATGTACGTTGACGGAAGAGGATAAGTAGTATTATAAATAGAAGCCCTCTTGGAGTCACACTTTAACGCTATTCACTATCAATGAAACTGAACTGAGTAAAGTGCAGCGGGCCGCAGACACATACATACCAACCTTCCCTCGGCAAGGCCCCAACATTGTCTCTTCCGAACGGTATCGCTGTTTGCCTCAGATCCTGTGAGCTTGCCGGCGACGGTGAGTGGTGGGAAGGGCAGCCGGCGGGAGGGAGGGAAGGGGTGCTCCTGTGTGTCATGAGGACCGGACCAAGGATATTCTAGTAGCTTTTTACCTCGCCCGAGTATATCGTCGTCTTGTGTGATCTCAGTTTCATTGGAGTTGAAAAAGCCTTGACGGGCCGAATCCAGGTAGGACAGAAGTGTGTGTGTGTGTGTGTGTGTGTGTGTGTGTGTAAAGAGCCTAGACGAAGTGAATCTAGATCATACAGAATGTGTGTGTGTGTGTGTGTGTGTGTGTAGCTCTGCTCCCTGTGCTTCTGAAAGAGCAGCAAGCATCATACTGCTCCCACTCCGTAACTTACAATTGTAGCTATTATTATTTTTTTATTATTATTAATAATAATAGTATTATCATTAGGTATTATCATGTATTATCATCATTGTTTTATTTCTACTTCCAGTGTTTATTATTATGGTGAATACATAATTTTCTCCCACGGGGAGCTAATACGTATAGTGTTCTGTTCAGTCACAAACGTGTCACCATGGTAACCCTGGTGTGTGGGTGGGTGGGGGGCAAGTATATTTTAATTGCCATTATGTTATTATTTTGATTAGATGTTTATTTTTATCTTAACCATTAACAATCATTACGTACATTATCTTCACTACCATCACCATGGTCCCCACCACTCGCAGCTAGCATGCGGTGCCTGCATGCCACCTGTCAGGATTTCACTACCAGTGTGCCTCGGGGTTTGGGGGAAGTGCTGGTGCTGGCATGCTGGCGTTTCTCACCTGTGTCACGCGTGCCCCCGGCCAAGGCTGTTTACCAGCCACATAAGGCGCCGCTGTTACCTCGCTAAGCAGATTAAGCAAGAAGCCGGGATGAGCCTGTGGTCCGAGGGCACGCCACAGCGTGCCCGTTACAGGGCTCTTGAAAACTTGTATATATGGATGACGGCACGTAGAAGGCGCGTAATGTTTATGTCCCTAACAACAAAACGACAGAGGCACATGAAACGACCGATTGACTGGGACACCGCCTCCCAGTTTCGTAACCTGTTTGGAGTATATTTGGAATAAGAATAAGCTTCCATGCTGAAGTGGTCAGCACGCTTTATTCAGTGTCTTAATTTTTAAAAATCGCCTTGCGGAAAATGATTTGTAGCTCCTTATGGTATGTTATATGCATTAAAACAAAACAAAACAAAAATCAATCGTCCAACATTGTCACGAGCATTAAGAATAAAGCCCAAGTCTTGTAGTCTTTGAGTTGTGTTAGCGTGCCAGTGAACACTTTGGGCTCACAAACCTGCAAGTTTTCGACGAGAAAATCGGTGTTTCGTGGTGGAGGTTTAGGACCTGATGGTCGAAGAATGTCTGGCACACTGGAAATGCTTACATACCGGTACATGGTTTGTTGTTTTAAGTTGTAATTTTCTCCCTTTATTTTTATAAGTTCGAATTTTCTTGGGCGAAATTAGGTACAGTGAGCAGAGTCTTTATTCATGGTAAAGAAATTGGAATAGAATTTGGGAGTCCTTATCCCTGGGTGCGGTATTGCATTTTTTTTTTTCAAACTGCAAACATTTTTACTCACGTTTCAGGCATTTTCTCCCTGTGCAGCATTCTTTGTGTGTGTTAGGCATATCATTATCAGTATAGAACTCTTGGCGGGCCGTGGGCCGGGCCGAGGGGAGGTGGCATATAGGCCTCGTCTCGCTCGGTGGGGTGAGGGGGGACGCGTTGCACCAGCCACACAAGGTCAATAAGGACGGTGGGGGCGGCCGTTGTGTAGCCGTTTTGTGGCGTACTGTTAGCGTTGATGTGGTGGTGGTGGAGGTGGTGGTGGTTATGTCTGCAGCGATAGGGGTGTGGGTGTTGGTGCCGTATAGTTATCGCGAAGTCCAAGACTTGTTGGGGAGGAGTTACATGTTGGTCAGATGAATGAACTTGATTATTATTTGTGGAGGAAATACACAAAGGAAGCAAAACAAATCAATTTGTGTCCTGGAGGCATTTGTGCCTTGCCTAACACAACTAGTACAGCGGAGTGTTGGTATGTGTGCGTGCGTGTGTGCGGGGAGAGCAGCTGGGACTCTCAGCTGGTATACTATACTCTTTGTCCTTGTGTTCCTGCGTGGTGGTGATGGTGGTGGTGGTGTCGGGGCAGAGACTTGTGTGGGGCGGCCGGTCTCTCACAGCTTAGCAACCAGCGCCCCCGTTCCTCCTCTCCTTCCTCTCTTGTCCAGTTTTGCCCCACGCGGATCCCACTTCATTCGCTTTTGCTTGTAGTGAAAAATGGAAATCATACCGTTTGTTCATTATGTGGTTTGGTGTGTGTGTGTTTGTGTGTGTGTGTTTGTGTGTGTGTGTTTGTGTGTGTGTGTGTGTGTTCATACCTATTTTTTTTTTTTTTTTTTTTTTTTTTTTACAGAATTGAGTCAAGCTCGTAGGTGTTATTTACACTACAATAATTATTCCTTATTTTTGTATAGTATTGCCTTGCATGATGTCATATTGTGTGTGTGTGTGTGTGTGTGTGTGTGTGTGTGTGTGCAGACAGCGGACCCGCGCGCGCGTGTCGAGGCATCATTGTCGGCGGCAGGGGCGCGTCGCACAAGTGCCACCACGGTGGTGTGGCGTGTGCGGCGCGTGGCTGTGTATACCTGTGCTGGACCTTGTGCTCGCCTTGCGTGTGTTGTGGCTTGTGGGATTGTGCTGCAGTTACGGGGGATCAGCAGACGCGCGCTGAACCTCATTCTTTGTTAATAATATCGCTGGTGCTCTCGTTTTAATGCTAATATCGGTAGCAGACGCGCGGAGTCTTAGTGTTAGTGATTGTGTTGGTGGTGGTGGTGCCGCTGTTGTTGAGGGTTGTGGCGGAGGCGGCAGCGGCGACGACCCAGGGGACGTCTAGGATCTGTTTGAAACCTTTCTCTCCTCCACAGATGGTAGTGAAGCGAGTAGAGAGTACAGTGTTGAGCCATGGAGCCAACACCCCGTAGTGTGTGTGTGTTGACTTAGTGGAGTGCCTAGAGTGCGACTAACACGCTCCCATTGTAAAGTGTTGCGTCCCTATCTTGCAGGCTATGAGGACTAACCACAAAAAGGTGAGTACACTCCTGCTTCGCTCGCTCTCCGTGTGTCGTGTCTGCCGCTTCTTCATTTCCCTCTACTCCCGTCATCGCCATTCCTTTCTCCCGCCAGACCCACTCCCCGCTTGTCCCGTACCCTTATCACCCTATACCGTGACCCAAGCACTTCCCTCCCCATCTCATGAAGTATGTATTTTTATACTCCGTCTGCATGTGTTCTGTCACAGTGGCAGGCCTTACTTGTCTCCTCTAATGCCCACCATTTTCTCCCCCTACGGCCGTTTCCTCGTGGGGGGAAGATATGGGGGTTGGTGCATGGTGCGGCCCCTATTTTCTCCTCTCCCCATCATGGTTGTTCCTCCCTCCCACCTCAGGGTTCTGTCTTGCATGTTTAGTGGCTGGTTGGTTACTCTAACGCCGTTCTTGCTCTTGGCAACCGGTGTTTGGCGAATTATAGCGAAAATTGTGAATTAGAGTAGTCACACACACACACACACACACACACACACACACACACACACACACACACACACAAGGTCCTTGCAGTACCCAGATATCGACTAATGAGCCTTGCTCTAATCGGGAGGGTACTTACTGGCGATTGCAAGTCCAACTCGTGATCAGGCCTTGCAGAAATCCACACACACACAAAAAAAATCGATTATATATTTTCCGGGAATGAAGCACTTTCATACTATGAAGCGGCTTGCAACGGAAAACAGTGTATGCGACAAGAATTGTTAACAGGATTCGTTGTCTCCCCGGCCTCCAGCCGCCCCGCCCTTATACCCAGGGTCTTGGGGTGACTCCGAGTCTCAAAAAGACGTTTGGGGGCAGACGGGCAGAGGGGCGGGGCAAGTTTCCGCCAACGTCGCCTAAGCACGGCAGTTCTGTAACATCGAGTACGAACTTGGGAAAACTGATTGATAATAATAATAATAATAATAATAATACTTGTGTGTGTGTGAGGGGGGGGACATTTTTTAATATGATAACCAACAGCTATAACAGTCATTCGAGGTTACACTCCGACAGTGTTTGTTTTGATCAACACTTGCGGGGTTGAATAAATTGGGATAACAAAGGTCAGGGCAACATTATAGGAATGTGGTGAACCCTGCATTCCAAGCTCCGCCGACGGCTGAGTATTTCTTGGCGCTCTTTATTTAATCGTGATAAGACACAGGAGGTGCAGAAACGGCACAAAAATTTCTTAAAATAATTATGATAATAGTGTAACCTACTATGTAACTGTGGTATCAATATATCTCATTATACCTAATAACAATGAGGTATAATGAGGTATATTGATACCACAGTTACATACTACTACTACTCAACTACTTACTACTACTTACTACTCAACTACTTACTACTACTTACTACTACTACTACTACTACTACTACTACTACTACTACTACTACTACTACTTCTTTTTTCTACTACATAACTGATACCTCCACCCATGTTTATTTTCCCGACACATAATTCTACTACTACTACTACTACTACTACTACTACTACTACTACTACTTACTACTACTACTACTACTACTACTACTACTACTACTACTACTACTACTACTACTACTACTACTACTACTACTTACTACTACTACTACTACTACTACTACTACTACTACTACTACTACTACTTACTACTACAACTACTTACTACTACTACTACTACTACTACTACTACTACTTACTACTGCAACTACTTACTACTACAACTACTACTACTACTACTTACTACTACAACTACTTACTACTACAACTACTTACTACTACAACTACTACTACTACTACTACTACTACTACTACTACTACTACTACTACTACTACTTACTACTACTACTACTACCACTACTACTACTACTACAATTATTACTACTACTACTATTACTACTACTATTACTACTACTTACTACTACTACTTACTACTACTACTACTACTTTTTTTACCTCAACATAAATGATACCTCCACCCATGTTTATTTTCCCGACACATAATCATGGAGGGCTCCATAGCTTGGAGGTCATTAGCCCCAACTCTGTTCGCTAATGACTGTGGCATCCAACCATATCACTAATACTACCTGACACTAAATCACCTATCATCTATTACGTCTAGATCCCCCTTTCCTTCCCTACTCAAGTCACTCCCGACCCACCCTAATGTCACTCTCCACCACTGTGGCTTCATAGTCCATATTGGAGATGTTGGTGGCTTTTGGGCCAGAGTGTCTGGTGCCCCTGAGACATAGGATGGCCGACCTGAACAGGGAGAACGAGAGGCGACACCTCATCCAGGCGACAACGTGACTCCTTGGCTGATGCTTCTTTTCTGAGATTACTTACTTACTACTACTACTACTTACTTACTACTACTACTACTACCACTTACTACTTACTACTACTACTACTACTGGAATAGGCTTAGCAGTCATGTGGTGAGTGCTAATACAATTGTTACATTCAAAAATAGATTAGATAAATTCATGGACAGCGATATTAGGTGAGGTTAGATACACGGGAGCTTAGGTTCAGGGGAGCTGCCTCGTACAGGCCTACCGGCCTCTTGCAGACTCCTTTGTTCTTATGTTCTTACTACTACTTACTACTACTAACTTACTACTACAACATAAATGATTACTTACTACTACTACTACTACTACTACCACTACTACTACTACTACTACTACTACTACTACTACTACTACTACTACTAACTTACTACTACAACATAAATGATTACTTACTTACTTACTACTACTACTACTACTACTTACTACTACTACTACTACTACTTACTACTACTACTACTACTACTACAGCTACTACTACTATTATTACTACTTCTACTACTATTACTACTACTGCTACTGCTACTTACTACTACTACTACTACTACTACTACTACTACTACTACTACTACTACTACTTAATACTACTACTACCTACTACTACAGCTACTACTACAACTACTTACTACTACTACTACTACTACTGCTACTGCTACTTACTACTACTACTACTTACTACTACTACTTATTACTACTACCAATACTATTACTACTACTACCACTAAGAAGAAGAAGAAGAAAATTATTGTATACTTTGAAGGCACTGTGTATGACGTAGTATGGGAAGCGTTTGCCTGAAGGCGGTGGTGCACACCTGGTGGTCACAGGTTGCCTGAAACACTCGCGGCGCGGTGCTTCCCGCCAGCTGAGACTTTCGTCCTGTAGTTGTTGTTCGTCGCAAACAGACAACTAAATATCATGATAATTAGCACGGTATGCCACACACGTGCACCGGCATGAACACCATATTTGCTGCTCTTAACGCAAATCTATGATTGAACCACTGCTTACTTGCCATTCAACTCGACAGTTTTCATTCTTAATATATAAGGAAAATAATCGAAGCCATTCGCTTATTGGACGATGAACAACAAAGGAGTCCAAACTAATCTATTCCATCATTTCTTCCCCTTGCCGTGCACTGTTTGACATGACACTCCTCAAACCCTGTGACGACTCGGAGGAGTGTCAGGAGCCACCAGCCATGCCAATTGATTCATCATTGGTAGATTATATTTACAGCTGAAGGTTTTTATGTTGATGATGGGCCAAATACTTTTATTTCTATATTGTTAGGGGCGCTTTGTCCATTATAAATATGGAAAGAGGAGGGCGCGGCGCAGGTACACAGGAAGCGTGGTGGCCCTGAGCGAAAAGCAGTCCACTCTATTGGAACGGCGTCGGAGACAACCCAGCAGCAGGAAGCGAGCGTTCGCCGCTCAGCTCAGTCTACAAGATTTTGGAGCCTCGGGAATGCATGATATTCGTAATTAATTGGCGATAACGCTGATGGTGGAAATAACAATAATAATGATAACTGTAGATTCTGCGGCAGAGACAGACAGACGAAATATTCACGCGGGATCTAAATTATTACCACTAGGGATGAGGCTTTTCTACACGCTTTGTAGTGCTTCTCTCTCTCTCTCTCTCTCTCTCTCTCTCTCTCTCTCTCTCTCTCTCTCTCTCTCTCTCTCTCTCTCTCTCTCTCTCGTCATTCGGTCAAACTTTCGTCACATCTAGCGAGACTTGTGCCACCATAATCTTGACGGTATGGCATCCGGCAATATCTCTTGAGCTTTTTTTTCTGGAGAGCCTCATCCTTACCCTAACCTCTCCATTCCCTTATTGTGGCTTTCCTCCCTCGCCCCTGGTGCCACGTGACGCTTCCTTTTTTTTTTTTTTTTTTTTTTTTTTTTTAAATAAAGGGAAAGGGGAAATGTGGAGGAGTCAACCCGGGGAGGTTACAGTACCATGGTGTTCTGGCCCTGTTACGTGTGCATGGAGGAGGAGGGATAGCAGCGACTACGGTGTCCATGGTTGTGGCCAAGGATTTGGGCTTGTAAGACGCTTTTTTTCACACACACACACACACACACACACACACACACACACACACACACACACACACACACACACACACACACACACACACACACACACACTCTCTCTCTCTCTCTCTCTCTCTCTCTCTCTCTCTCTCTCTCTCTCTCTCTCTCTCTCTCTCAACACACTGCTCCTATGAAAAGAAAAAAAAAACGAAAGACGAAACTTAGGCGCGGACCTGGCAATCCAAAGCACCCGAGTTCACAGTCCCACCGCAAGAGGCTGACAATTAGAAGAGTTCCATTCCTCGATAAAAGATGCCAGATTATCTGGAAAGCATAGCATGGTACAGAAAAGTGGGTCTACTATAAAAAAATGTTTTGCTTATCCCAATGTAATGCAAAACAAAGTTATGAATATTAAGAACAGTTTTCTTCAATAGTCTTTGCCTCAGTAGCGGTATTATGGTAAATTAAATTATGAACCTTCCGTTGCACCGCTGTAGAATTTACGACCTGTTCTTCGTTGTTTTATGGTCTACAAAAAACTTCTTAGGCATGATACACTAAAACAATTAATAAATCACGAACACAGACTTTACTTGTTTATATGTATTTATACCTTGGAGGAAGATTTATACGACTTGGCGTTCCAAACCAAACCAAACCTTCTTCTTCTTTTGACCTGTATCGCTTTTGATCGTCTCTCCCTACCTATCACCATCACTAATTCTACTACTAACTCCCCTCTCTGCCTCTCGTAGTTGCTACATTCTACAATTAGGTGTTCCACTGTTTCTTTCTCCCCAGTGTCCTATAGCTACTGCCCTTTGTATTGGTAAGCCTTGGTGAGGTTTAGTTCGGCCCCTCAGGCTCTCCTTTCGGCATCATGCGGGTTTCGGCCTTTTAAATGTCTCTTTACCACGAGTAGTACTGATTAGATTCAGTTCGGTACTTGCCAGATTGAACAATAGTCTTCGTGGAATCTATTACAAAAATGGTTCAAGCTATACATGCGGCAGGAGATTAGAAAAAAATGCGAGAATGGTGTAAGCTTAGTTGCGAGTATTTAGCTTGTAATAACTGAATGGTAGAGTGTTTCTCACCACTTCACATGAAAAATGTTCGCATAAACACTTGGGATCAATGTCTTGTAGAATATAGGCACAGTGCATCATGATTTATCACGTGAGAGATTTTAGAGTGTGCGAGTCCTCATCGCACATCGCACTGATTCAGTTTTAGTTAAAGTAGCTAGCGATCACTTGCAATTTTGCGGGGTATGGAACCGCTCCCATTGTCAACCATCGCAGTGGCAGAACATTACCCACATGGTGTCCAGATTTTTTATTTTTTTATTTTTTATTAACCCCCCATCAAACAACCCAAACTTCAAGGACTTCGGTCAAGAGGAGCATCGGGGGACAGCATGGGCCAAGCAAGTCATATCACGGCAACCACTTTAATTAAATTTGCCTGCGCCATTAACGGGCCTGGACCATCCATCAGGTTCAAAGAAAGTCTACCGGCACTATATGCAGCACATGAGAAAAAAAATACTACCAGAGGCATCTTGCTGTCTTCCTCTTGAAAGCGTTAATTCATCGGTGTAGTGACCCGCCAGACGCGGAAAGCTCCCCCAAGCCGATTGGGCAGAAATCTGGCATCCCCTCTGGCTGGATCCTGGTTCAGTCCTCGCCATCGGAATTTTATTTGCACCCTTCCGGACTAGATTTAGTTATCGTGTTTAGAGATACCGAGATGATGTGTAATTAAGCAGATTTATGATGGGAAATCCCTCCATTACATTAGGAGGTTGCAATGTGTGTGTGTGTGTGTGTGTGTGTTGCCTTCTTCCTCCACCATATTTTTGTGTATGAGTTTGACTTACTACTACGGCGGCGTGTGTGTTGGATTGGAATGGCGGTAGGAGAGTGGGCTCTGTTGGCATGGCTGACCGAATGTAAATTGGGATGAAGGGGCCATACAGTGCACCCACTTCCCTTAGTCCCGACTGATGATGGGGAGAACGGGTCATACAGTGCGCCCACTTCTGTTTCCCTTTACTCATTCCTTTTCCTCCAGAACATAAGCATGGAGGTTCGTACTACCCCAATGAGAATAGTTTGGACACCACATCACGTTCAAGTAGTAGTAGTAGTAATTGTTGTTGTTCACCAATTCATGAATAATTTGTCGGTCTTCGTGTCATCCAAGCTGTCAGTCATTCCCGCACGACCCTTTGTGTGTGATGCGTAGTGTCGCTGGTGTGGGGTAGGGAGGTCCTCGGCGGCAGGTGAGGGCGTGGGCAGTGGTCGTCATGGTAACGGCGACGCCCACTCCTTATGGGAACTTGCAGACTTACTTATTCTTGCTGCTGCTGCTTTTGTTGTTAATGTTGATACCGTTGTTACTGCTACTGCCTGTTTTCATCGTGTGTGTGTGTGTGTGTGTGTGTGTGTCCACGAACACGACGCACGTGCGGTCGGCAGTGTGTGTCGTGGCGCCGTACATTATACTCCAGCCCTTTACTTCAATTGCCTTCGTTAATGTTGTATTGTTTGTTTTGAGTGGTTGCTGATGTGTCTGACCCTGATTAGCTTCTTTGCTTAGTGTACATCTGAGCATCCCACTGCCCTATGTATAGTAAATGTAGTAGGTAGTTATTGAATGACATTATTGTGTAGTATTATGCAAATTATGTAAAGGAAATACTGAAGAATAATTTTGAATGCCCTCTAACATGTAAATGATTTGCAAAGAGGAAATGCAGACAAAAAATATTTTAGTAGTTAAAAAAGATTAAGTATATTGTGCATTTAGGAAGGAAAAGTAAGGATTTGTTTTTTGCATATCCCAGTAAGTTTACTCAAGACATTAAAGAAATTGATAAAAAAAAAATTACCAAAAGTTAGAATAAACTTATGTTACTTATGTAACTTTAAAAGAGTCATTTTCACCTCTCCCAACAGGCAACTAAAGAATTCGTGGAAAAAGTGAATGAGCTGCGCCGGTCCAGGAACGTGGGGCCTCTGTCATGGAACACGGCGGTCAAGTTTCTTATGGCCAGGAAGTTTGACGTGTCAAGGTAAGAATGACTGGCTGGGCAGGACTTGGCCTTGAGCTATGACATCCTTTTAGGGATATAACTTTGTTTTGAGGTTACTTTGGGCAAAGAATCAGGAACAGGAGCTGGTGCTGGGCAGGGACCATTACAGCTTTGCTGTAGTTTCTGTCAGGGTCATGAAGAATATTTTATCAATAGCAAAACTGTTTTATCACTTTCCTTTGTATTGAAATCAGCAATTTAAAAGAAGATTACTTTCTGGTTATGATTATTAGCTCCTTTACATCACATTTTATGCCCACCGATGAAATATGAAAAAAATACCAAAGGATAAACACTATGAAAAAAATATTCATACTTTGTCATCATCTTCAGCCAATGTCCACTGGAGGATAAATGTTTTCTCTACTTTCTCTGCGTCTCTCTGGCTGATGTTAGTGCACCCCATTCTTCTCTGGCTGATGCTCTAATATCATCTCTCCACTTGGTCCTTTGCCTGCCCTGACTTCTAGAATGCTCCAGTGTGCCAAGGCTTAGTCACCTTTTGGTTGAGTTGGTTATCACAAATTTTCCTGTTAAGTTTTGTCAGTTTTGCAAATTCGATCTTATCCCTTTAGTTCTTACTTTCATATCTTTGCACTTATTTATGAGATTCTTTTCTTCCTATTTTTGTTTACTGCTGCTCTTCCTTGGTGACTTTCCCCCAACATCTACAGATGCTTTCTTTATAATTTTACTTAATCTGTCATTTGCTTCCTTGATTTTTTGTCAACCTCATAAGTGGATTAAAGAATTTGCTCTATCTATTTTTTCATGTGTAGATTTCCATGTTACAAAATTATTTAGATCCCAAGCTCTATGTGTACTGAGGGAAAAAATGTCTTCTTTGAAGATTTGTGTAAATTTAGTCCAGAGAAATAACCTTCTTGTAATGTCATTGTGCATTTCTTTACTGTTCATTGCATAATTCCTCTTTATCAACAGACTACTGTAAGGGTCACTTTCTTGTTTTAGCAAACAAACTCACTGACTGATGAAATACTCTTCCAGAGCTGTAAGTTTGTATGAGCAGCACGAAGCCACAAGACACAGGGAAGGACTTGTTAACCTCAACCCCACTTGTGAACCTCTGCTGAGTGAACTAGCCACTGGGAAATTTACTATTCTGGTGAGTATGTAATAGATTGTTAATAGCATGAATAAATTTCAGTAGTACTTTTTAGCCCATAATGAATAAACTGTTGCATGTTACAATGTGTTATCAGTCCAAGGAAAGCAGCCTGTCTGCATACCTCAACACTGTACTGTAATGAATGACACATGTTATTTTATACATCTATGGTATCTTCAGTGACCGGACTGATAGAGAGGATTATAAATAAGTTGAAGGAAATAAATGAGAAGTAGTTTGCTGAAAGTACTTTTTTCATCATGTAAAGGACAATAGAGAAATGTATTAGAGAAGGCATATTATAACATGAGGAACTGGGAAGCTTATAAAGATGTTATATTTATCAGATAGATGGGCACTTTTAGAAAATGTGAATATCTTTTATATTAATGGCGGTAATTGTCAATAAGTGGATGGATGATGGGCCAAGTGAGTGATTTAGCATTGTTGTGTGACTTTAATGAATGGGTCCTTGAGAGTTGACAACAAGGGTATTAAGTACAGAGCTCTAAAAACAAAAGATTTTAGTTCAGTCCTCTTTCACATTTTGCAAGTAATGGATGCCACAAAAGTTTTTGCAAAATGCAAATATGTGAATTTTGCAATTTGGGTCTTTGCATTGTGGCAGCATTTTTGTATATGTATAATGAGGCAAAGTTATTTTGTATCCAGAATTTGCAGCACTGCAAAACAGATAATTCATTTTATTGAGAACTAGCTGTACCTTCAGGGCATTGATACACATTGCTCATGGTAACCATGTCCTTGCCTGCTTTTACAAGGTGGCCCTGTTACTCCAATGTCTATTTTTGTTTTCATATATGTTTTATTTTTTTAATGTGGTGCATTAAAGTGGAGGGTAGGTACTTTTGGCTCTTTGTATTATGATTACCCCTTCTTTATTACTATTGTTATTATTTTTATGGACTTGGGTGGTATAGTCCGTTTCATTCCATACGTCCATTCGTGAACGTAGATGTGGCACCTGCACATTGTTAGTTCGTGATTGCATGAAGATTAAGTTTATATTTTCAGTGATATATTTGAATGTTTGTGTATACATAAACCCTCAAGCCCCCTTGTATGAACTGCAACCATGCCGATTTGCATCGATAAAATAATATAAAATACCATAGAAGTAGACGAAAGAACAGCTTGTATATCAAACATTATACTCTGATCATACTCGAACGACTTATTGCCTTTCAGATACCCATATTTCATCTCATTCAGGTACTTAAAGTGATATCTGGGTCTGCAAGTGTCTAGACAAAAGGAATTTTGATGTCTTGCATGTAAATAATATGGATGATATTCAAAATAGCCTATCGTAACATTTAACAGTTATTACTTACTATGTCATATTTTGAATATTAATCCGTATTTACGTGCAGTAAATTATTAAAATAACCTTTATTTACACTTGCATAGCCAGATGTCTTTAATATACCCGAAATGAGATGAATTATATGAATTTGAAAAAGCATGGATTGTTCAATCATGATGTGACTATGTTGTTTGATACAAGCTTGTCTGTTTGTGTGCTTGTATGTTAGGTTGTCAATGCAAATGACAGAGTTGTTTTTTGTATACTTAAACATTCAAATATATTATTAAAAAATAAGCTTGAATGTCCATCACAACAGTTGATTTTCACGTATTCACGAACTAGAAATGTGCAGGTGCCACATCTATCAACATTCCCACTCTGTTGGTGGACAGATGAAATGAAACGGACACTATTACCTGTAGATTCTCGATAATACAATGTCCTGTGTTCTGGCAATAAGCACTGTGCTAGCTCCTCCAACTGCCAGTGGCCCTTTGGAAGGTGGACAGGACATGGGTGCATGAGGAGAGGGGTCACTAGTTTTCCCTGGGCAGGAGAAAGTAACCAAAGATAATGTAGGCTGTAGGTAGTCAAGAAGAGGGAGGGAATGGTGGACCAGATCCCTGCGCTGAATATGATGTATTGCTTTCTAAACTGCCCTCTTTCGGATTCTATCCCTCTCTCTGTTCCTTTATCTCCAGTTTCCTTTCCGGCCATTCTATCTCTGTGGTGGTAGACAGTCACTGCTCTTCCCCTAAACCTATCAACAGTGGCATTCCACAGGGCTCTGTCCTATCACCCACTCCACTCCACTCTCCTCCTCCTACTGATAGCCTTCTACCTCTTAAATTCCGCCGCGATGTTGCCTCTCTTTCTATCTTCTATTGATATTTCCACGCTGACTGCTCTTCTGAACTTGCTAACTGCATGCCTCCCCCCCTCCCGCAGCCCCGCTGCACACGACTTTCTACTCATGCTCATCCCTACACTGTCCAAACCCCTTATGCAAGAGTTAACCAGCATCTTCACTCTTTCATCCCTCACGCTGGTAAACTGGAACTATCTTCCTTCATCTGTATTTCCTCCTGCCTATGACTTCAACTCTTTCAAGAGGAGGGTATCAGGACACCTCTCCTCCCGAAATTGATCTTTCTTTCGGCCACCTCTTTTAATTCTTTTTTGGGAGCAGCGAGTAGCGGGCTTTTTTTTATTATTGTTTTCTTTTTTTTTTTTTGCCCTTGAACTGCCTCCTTTGTTGTAAAAAAAAAAAATATATATATATATATATATATATATATATATATATATATATATATATATATATATATATATATATATATATATATATATATATATATATATATATATATATATATATATATATATATATATATATATATATATATATATATATATATATATATATATATATATATATATATATATATATATATATATATATGGTACTTGTGGACCAAACTGGGTACTTTTGTGTATTCTTAAGGTACATTTCTTATGGATTTTGTGTTCTGTTTCAAAGAAAATGTGGTGTGTTATGGCTTTGAAAAATACAATGATATATTTGTTTAAGAAACTTGCCAGTTTATTTAAATGTAGCGTGAGATCTCCCATCTAAAGAATTTACATATAATGAATTTTCATCTAACAGTACTAATTGACCTCTACCCATATTTGTACCTAACAAGCAAGTTTAGAATTTAACAAAAAAATCCCAGTCATCCAGTTCTGTCCAGCCGCCACCCTGCCTCAGTGCGTGACGTCATTGTTGTCCACCCTCCCTCACACTGCCTCTCCTCAGCCTCCTACCTCAGTCCTCACAATACATACATTCTGTTGTACAGTTCATCCTTGTCTAAAGCGGGTTCATGAGTCCCCACCACTGCTGCGTTAGGAAAAATTTTGCATTACAGGGGCTAGTGAAAGTCTCTTACCCAAAGTCCCCTGCACCCCCCCCCCATCCCCACTTACCCCTAAATATACTTATGTAGGAAAGAAAAAATACACACTGCTGGCACTTATTAAGTTGGAAAAATACAAAGTAAGCAATGCAGAAGTTCAAATAAAAATATTTACATCAAGTGAAGAGATGCACACACTCACACACACGAAGCCCGAGAGTTGTGGAGGGGAGAGACTGGCTAAAAACCTTCAACGTTCATGGAACTCACAACACTCTCACATCCTCATCAATGTTCAGCATGGCCTCCTCTTCTTGCTGCTGTAGAATGTCTTCCTCTTGAAGTGAAGCTGCTGCTTGCCTGTCGGAGTAGTGGGTGATGAGTGCCTGTCTGCCTTGTTTACCTCGGTGCATGTGCCTGTGATTGTAGACTGATACTGCTTCTACCAGCTGCCTCATCACATCAGTTCCTCGTTGGGAAGGGTCTGCATCTGTGATTAACTCCTTCATGCACTCCACGTGACTCAGGGTGTGATTAAGGAAGTGTGTTGTGGTCTTCCCCTCCTCTCCTCCTACTCTTGTTCTCGTTCTTCTTTCTCCCTGCCTCGTTGATCAACTTGTTCCACAATGGTGTTAACAGAAATATCATTTGTGGCTTCAGCAACTTCAGTCACATCTTCCACTGTCACGTCACCACTTCCAAGCAGGGCTCGGGCAGCAGTAGAAGCGGCCTGGCGAATTTTTTGGACACGGTCCTTCCTTGCCTGGCACAAATAAGGTGCTGGACGCCTCCATGAGTGGTTTATTGTGTTGATGCTTGCCTCGTCCCAAGCAGCCAGGAGGTTGTTTACTGCATGCCTGAAGTTGTACAACCTCCAAAACCTGGCAACAGATTGAGGTGGTGGTGATAGCTACGTCATCTCCCTCACTCTCCTTTTGAAATGCAACCCTCCTCCTCCTCCTCCTCCTCCTCTGCCTTTTCCTTCTCCTCCTCTGCCTCCTCCTCCTCCTCCTCCTCCAAATGTTTCACCTTTTGCTCTGTGTCTGTAGCCTGTAGAAGTTGTTGATAACAGCGGTGCTGGTAAAACATTTTGATAGTGCACATTGCCTCTTGGTCCAGCCACTGTAGGAGTGAGGTGGTATTTGGGGGAGAAATTCCACCTTAACACACTTGTGCCTCCCAGTGAGGAGCCGAGGGTGTGACGGTGCGGTCTAAAAGCAGCAGCACTTTGAAGAGGAGGCCAAGTCTCCTGCAGTGACAGCAAGCATCAGGGATGAAGGAGGTGTTAAACCAGTCAATTACAATTTTAATGTTCAACCAGTAAGCATCGTCAGCAAACAAACTCATATAACTGTTTACTCCCTTGGTCATGTCTTTAATGTTGTGTAGCATGCGTTTGTTGGTGGTGCATGCCTTGCCTCGAGAAGAGGGAGGGTGGTGGTAGTGGTGGTCATGGTGGTGGAGTGGTGATCACGGCAGTGAGGAGAAGGGAGGAGGAGCAGCCTAGTAGTTTCCCTTTACAGGCGCCGTCAGCGCCTTGGTGGGATGAAGGTGACTGGCACAAGCTGTGGAAAACTCACTCCCTTTATTCAGAAGTGGTCAAACCTAGAAAGTAGCATGACTGCCATTAGCACACACTAAACAGACTCAATACAGAGTAATCATCACTATCGTCACAAAACGAATAACCGACTCAAAGGTCATTTCATGTACACCACAGGCCAAATTGATACCTACACTTAGCCGGGACAGTCAGCTCTCCCGATATCCAAGCTGCACTCGTAGGTGGAGACGTGTGGCTCTGAGATGTGGCCCTTGACACTGTTGTCCTGCCTCTGGCCCACAGCCAGAGGAGGGCGTCATGCAGGTGCCCCCAGGCGCCCCAGTCAGCACTCTTATCTCTCCCTTACTGCTGCGTCGACAACTTGGGCGAACAAACATCTGTAACATCTGCCCACCACCATCGAGCGCCACACCGTCGCTTCGCTTCACTCCTAACTTCACAATATGGCGTTACAGTTCACAAGCCTATTTCGTCTACATGAATCACAATACACTCCAGTACACCGTCTCCATTTCATTACCGTCAAACATGGCAAACATATTTTCAATTATATAATTTGTTTCCATACCGACTTGACGACATGTCTCCAAAATTGCTGGCATAACACTTTTACTCTGTCCCTGGCATAACACTTTTACTCTGTCCCTGGCATAACACTTTTACTCTGTCCCTGGCATAACACTTTTACTCTGTCGACACCGAGCAGCCAAACCACACCAAAACACCACAGTTCCTGTCCCCCAACTTCACTACTTTTACCCTTTCACTTAACCATGTCGCGATTTGGTGACAAACATATACAAACATATTCACCCGTGCATAACCCAGCCACCGATGCCGTAGATAGCGGCTACACCCTTCCCACTCTGGACACCACCTTTTGTCTAACCCGTTCACCTCATTAATCATTCACAATTGAGTTATCCACATTACAGGTAATCCTTGAGGGTTTGAGACAGACGGGTGGTCGTAAGTCGAATTGGTCATAATTTGAAATTTACATTAACTACTAATATAAAATAAGATATGCAATTGTCCCGCCGAGGATAGTGGTGTTGCCACACCTCCTACCCTCCCCCCTAACCACCTCTGTCCTCATGAGCTCGCCTCGCCCCAGCCCTGCATTTGGTTGACCCTTTTGGCCACACAACATTGTGCAACATTACAAAATTGAGCTACCGAGTTTTGCCAAAATGACGGCATTAGCCTTGGTCTTGGTATTGGTCCCCATCATCAAGTTGCTGTGCAGGGTATTGTTTAGGTGTGAGGAGGAGGGGTGTTTGTGAACCAAGGGCATGTTGTGTTATATGAGTGGCCAGTGTCACCTCTGATGCATCTTCTCTGCTATTAACCCAACTGTTTTAATATTTTGGGCTAAATACTACATTCATCTCTATTAATTTGCCTTATTTAAAACTGCCAGGTGCAGATCACTATGATGAACTCGTTTTTTAAATATCCAATCTTGAACCTTATGCTTGATGCCTACAATGGGCCATGACCAAAATTAATGTTTCTCCTGTTTCTATTAATTCTCACTCAAAATTATATCAGCCTTTCAGAATAGGTCTTCAAAGCTTACCTGACTCTCCTATTGACACATATCTAAATAAGGCCATAATTTTCTCAGCCTGTCCGAGACGAGAGTGGTGCTGCCATTGCTGTGTTCACTGCGCGCCTGCATGACCCTCGAGCCACCACACAGCAGACCACACTACAGGGAGTTGTGTACCAGCTGGATGCCGCCTTGGAATCCACAGAGACGCAAAGATGTGGCCTTGTCTTCATTTATGATATGACTGAATCTGCCTATCAAAACTTTGATTACCAATTGTCACAAAAGATTCTCACTTTGCTGAAGGTATGTTATATGCCAGCAGAAGCAATTCTGTATGTCATTGATAAATTGGGAGCAAGTTTTTAGAGGCTACCATTACACTATACTATAAAAATGTGTCAAAAAATAACATTTGTATTTTTCTAGGGAGGTTATCCTGCGCGCCTCAAGAAGGTTCTTATCGTGACAGCACCACTCTGGTTCCGCGCTCCTTTCAAGGTGCTGCGGCTGTTTGTGAGGGAGAAGCTGCGGGACAGAGTGTATACAGTTTCCTTGCCTGAGGTACAGGAGTGTTGACTTGAGTTCCTTAGTAATTCTATACCTGTTCATGGAATTTAAGAAATCAGATTATTTTAATAGCTCATGAATTTTATTCAACTTTTCACTTCCTCTGTTCAAAAAAAACTTCTAAAGTATTATAAGTTTTGTTGTTGTAATTTTCTTAGATGTTACCATTTTCTGCCCATCAACTCTTACTTACCTTTGTAACCAAACAACCACAACTGCAATACTATCTCAGTGTAGTTCTTTGTAGTACACTTTTCATCATTTTTTGTACATTTTAGAACAGTGGCCCACAATATTTTGTAGACTACAGGTCACATTTACAGATGATAATATAGTAGAGGGCATCAGATAAAAACATTCACACACAAACACACTCTTACATGCATATATGTACTATACTCTCCTCAATCATCCTTGACAATGCTATGAGGTGCCATGGTGCTCATGGACCATTGTTTCAAAACAAACTGAACACCATAAAGTTGGTGTGGGATGGAATGGTCAGTGGTGAGAGCAGATATGAACACCATAAGGATGAGCAATTAGATTATGCTGATATGTGAAGTGTGGTGAAAGCCATGTGAAAAGCAAATCTAGGAAAGTGTTCTGTGTCACTCATGCAAAGGATGGAGGGGCTGGGTGTTCAAAACCAGTAGAGTTGACAGTGAAAGCAAGTGGGGTGAATGTAAGCCACCTTTTGCACCGCTAAGGACTTGTTCTTCAAGGTAGAGATGCCTTCTGGAGCTTCCCCTTATCCTGCCAAAAGAACTTAATAATTTGGACACATTGAGCTTGAGATACTTGAATTACTACCATTCCTTGTCATCTTTGCACCTCATATCAGGCATTGTTATTCTTCATGCCTCATCACTTCATCCATGTCCATAGGATACAACGCATCCCTCTAACCCTCGCCTAGATGTGGAATTAGTCCTTCTTTTTACAGCTCATTAATCACATCCCTGTGAAGTGCATGCCAGTGGAGCTGGGTGGGGACCTCTACACAGACCATAAAGCCTGGCTGCTGAAGTGCCAGGTCTCCATGACCAACCGAGACCCTTCCACCGTGTGTGAACCGGCGCCACCCCCAACCCTCCATTCGGGGTTGGACCGGGTTGAGTCTGGTGAAAACAACCCAAATATGGTGCCGTTTGGAGATCAGGATCCCAGCAGCTCAGTGGAGCAGGTGGGTTGCCTGTTTTATACATTTTCTTGTCCTTTCTAATCATCTGTTATAGTTCATTGACTCTAACTTGAGCCCTGTGGCTTGGTCCGGGGAACTCCCCATTGTTCACAGATCTAGCGATGACCTGCGCACGGTGATCTGCCTCACCGTTAGTCTGTACGTTATTTATGGAGTATACATATATTCATAATACAAATGCATGGTGTTATGAATGGCTTGGGATTAGACGGAAAGACAATGACTCAGTAAACCTTCCATATCACTTGGCAACGTGGCTCATGCGACGTTGCCGCCTGACGGACCTTGGCAACAGGCGCCAGGCCACACCATTCATCGTTACGCCACAATGGACAACTCAAGCAGATCTCACTCTCGCGCCCTGCACAGCCATGCAAAATAGCGAGAGAGAGAGAGAGAGAGAGAGAGAGAGAGAGGTAGCGACCCTTTCTGAGGAGAGTAATGGAGTGATGTGGCACCAGCGCGGTCTCGTGGGGAATCCCTGAGTCGCGCCCGAGGGCTCAAGTTAAAATCGATAGATTATAGTTAAAGAGTATTTATTATAGGATGTGAATTTGCTTTAACCCCTTCAACATGAGGACGCGTATACTGCGTCCTTGCGTGCTCTGTACCATATCCGAGGACACGTATACTGCGTCCTGGCTTGCTTTAGCCAGCACACGAGTTATTTCATCCCGGATATTGTACGATTGTTTTTAGGATGTAGGTCGGATATGATACGGTGTCTTATTTGACTCTCAATGTTGTTATTGTGTAATAACGTAAGTGTGTTTTGCGTGCATTTGTACTTGACAGTAACAATCAATTCTAACAGAAAATAACAAAAATAATGAGAAAGAAATTATATATATATGTGTGTGTGTGTGTGTGTGTGTGTGTGTGTGTGTGTGGAGTTTCTTTTTCCTGGAGTTGCCAAGTAGCAGGCTAGTGGGTGCATTGTCTCACCACCCCCTCAGCTCAAGGACGCTGCGTGAGGCTCACGCACAAGCTCCGGCCTCCCCCTCACATCCATCCCGTTGTCTGTTCTTCCTTCCTTCCTTCCTTCCTTATACCTCCTCTCTGCAGTGTGTGTGTGTGTGTGTGTGTGAGACGCGGCGTGAGGCTCACACGTGAGCTTCGTCCTCCCCCTCACATCCATCCCGCTGTCTGTTCTCTCTTTCTTTCTTTCTTCCTTCCTTCCTTCCTTCCTTCCTTCCTTATATCTCCTCTCTGCAGTGTGTGTGTGTGTGTGTGTGTGTGTGTGTGTCGCGGCGTGAGGTTCACGGGCAAGCTCCGGCCTCCCCCTCACATCCATCCCGTTGTCTGTTCTTTCTTTCTTCCTTCCTTCCTTCCTTCCTTCCTTCCTTCCTTCCTTATACCTCCTCTCTACAGTGTGTGTGTGTGTGTGTGTGTGTGAGAGAGAAAGAGAGAGAGAGAGAGAGAGGAGGTGCCTCTTCAACAAGTTTCAGCTTGCTGTTCCTTGACCCTTCTCTCCCTTTCTCGCCATCTAATCTATGTGTGTTTACCCTGTTGCCTAGTTGTGACATACGGGAAAAGAGCTACGCTCGCGCTGTCCCGTCTTCATATCCGCTCTCGTCCAACTTTTCCTTAAAATCATGAATGTTTCTTGCACAAACCACCTCCTCCTCCAGTCTATTCCATAGCTCAACGCTTCTGTTTGGAAAGCTAAAGTTTTTCACATCTCGCCTACACATGGTCGCCCTCAACTTTTTTCCATGTCCTCTCGTTTCTCTCTCGTTCCATACACACAGGTCCTCTTAGCCCAAATGCTCCACTCCGCTCGCCACCCTGTACATTGCTATCAGGTCTCCTCTATCTCTTTTTCTCTCCAGGGTTATGAGCCCCATGCTATTGAGTCTCCCCTCATAAGTCCGATCTCTAAGTTCCGGTACCATCTTAGTTGCCATTCTCTGCACTCTTTCCAGCTCTCTTATGTTCTTCTTTTTGTGAGGAGACCAGACCATTGCTGCATACTCTAACCTTGGCCTTATCATTGTAACTGTTATTTTCTTCATCATCTCCTCGTCCAAATACACAAATGCCGTCCTTATGTTCCTCAGCAAATTCATAGTTTGTCCCGTTATCCTGTTGATGTGTTTGTCCGGTGACATGTTCTCTGAGACAGTCACTCCCAAGTCTATTTCTTCCATTCATATTATCTCACTTCCCATCTTATAATCATATTCACATCTTTTTCCACTCCTACCAAACTCTATTTTTTTTACATTTCCCAAGGTTGAACTCCATCTGCCATGTACCACTCCACTCCCATATTTTATCCAGGTCCCTCTGCAATGCCTCACAGTCCTTCACGTCATTCACTCGTCTCAATAGCTTTGCATCACCTGCAAATAATCCCACATAGCTGGTCACTCCGTCCACCATATCATTTATATAAACAGCAAACATTATTGTCGCCAACACCGAACCTTGTGGGACCCCACTCATCACAGGGCACCAGTTGGAAACCTTGTCCCTGATTATCGTCCTCATTTCCCTGTTAGCTAGGAAGTCCTCCAGCCATTTAATTAGTCCATCACCCACTCCACCCTTATTTTTAATTTTCAAAATTAGTCTTCTGTGCAGTACTCTGTCGAATGCCTTTTTCAAATCCAGGTACACTCCATCCCCGCGGGTCCTTTCCTCTTCCCTGCTCTGCCACACAGTCCCAACGCCTAGTTTTTCCTCTCATACCCATAACTAACATACTTATGAAACGAAGAGGTAGATGTTGGGACTGTGGCAGAGCAGAGGGAAGGAAAGGACCTGCGGGAGCTAACACCTCAACGGACTCGCTAAAATGGTTTCGCTATAGTACATTTTTCCCCCTTCTTTATTTAGTGTGCACCCTCGCCAGTGCTGTCATTTTCTTCCTTGTAGCATCATAACTGTTCCATTTTCCTCTCTGTTTGTTGTGTTCTTTTGTCATTGCTGTAGCGTAAGATAAGGCATGCAAGAACCAAATCCTTACCAGTTGCTCTCACTGACCTTAGGGTTGTTGAGACATTGTCTTTGAAGAAATTTTTGTTTAATTATTTATCCCTGTTTAACAATAATCCTTATGATTACAGTGTGACTTCAGTGATGATGAAGTTAGTTGTTGTGAGAAGAGCTTCTCTCATGACAGTAATGATGAAGATGACCTTGAGGAAAATGTTGAAGCTCAAGATGGCAGATTATCCGGCCTGAATGGCACAGAAGTTGAGGACACAGCCAGTGAAGGAAAACGGAAAGAAGAGGATACAACTCATGTATTGAAAGGAGAGACTTCTCCAGGACCAGAGATTCAAGACACTGCTCACCTCAATGGCCATGTCCTGCATGAATCAGGCAGAATTAGTGGTATGTACTTTATGCTGTATGGATTTCTCCACCAGTCATGTCTCACACCCAGGCAGACTTACCTGGAACAGTTGTTAAAGATGGCACCTAATATTCCTTTACCAGCCTTAACCCAGCATGATCATTAGTCTTCATACATTTAGGGTATATATTAATGCACCATGACCTCAGAAACAAACCAAGCCGAATGAAAGTTTTGGTGCTGGTGTGGGTGTGAGACAGGGGTGTGTGATGCCACCATGGCTGTTTGATGTTTAAATGAATGGTTGTATGAGAAAATGAGAGCCAGAGTTGAGGAGTTAGGGCCGTGGGTGAAAACAAAAAGCACAGTCCATGGTGGGAGGCTTCTTTGCAGATGATACGGAGTTGTTGGCAGAAAGTGAGAGGATTCTGGATGAATTTGTTGAAATGTGAAAGGAGAAAGGTAATAGTGAATGATGGCAAGAGTTGTGGTATTTGAAAGGGCAAGAGAACAGACTGGATTTTTTAAAGCCATACACTTAGGGCATAGAGCATAACAGTATAAAATCTGGTTGGAGGAAGAGAGGATGAAGGAATTGAATGAGTTTAAGTACTTACCACCAATTTTTTTGTAAGCATATGAGTATGGAGAGGTGAGAGAGAAGTGATGATCAGGTGGAAGTTGTGAAAGGAACAGGTGTGTGCATAGAGGTAAAGAATGTTATAAGAAACGGCATTATCCCTCCAACTCCGTCGCTGCATCAGGGATAGACTTGGATTTTAGAAATACATGTATTGAAAATGAGTTGTATCAAAGGTACATATGGTGTCTCACAATAGAGTGATGAAGCTATGTATGAGAGTTTTGGTATGGGTGTAACCACAAAGGGAGTGGATTGTGGAGTGGTTGAATGGATGAGATATGGCTTTCTGAGATGGTTTGTTCTCTGGAGTTTTATAGGAAATACCTTTTGGGACTAATGTGAAAATGTGCATTGTGGACTTAAAAAGATAATCATTAGAGGGGCACAAAGGGACACCATATGCTTTAATCTCCACAGGCCGGGGCTCCCCATTGGCTCCACCCAGCAGTGGCAGCAGTGGGTTCAGTGACGATGACAGTCTTCACTGTGATGACGGGCAAGGGTTTACTCTAGAGGAGTTTGTGCGGCATTTAAGGGACAAAGGGCGGCAAGGCCTCTACCATGACTACACACAGATCAAGAGTCGTCCCCCTGATGGCACCTTTGAAAACTCAAGGTATGGAGCCACTGTTGTTGTTGTGGCTGGTGAATAAAGTTTTTTTATTATTATTATTATTATTATTATTATTATTATTATTATTATTATTATATATATTTTTATTTATTTTATTTATTTATTTATTTATTTATTTTTTTATTTATTTATTTATTTTTTTTTTTTCTTACCTGCCTTCTGGTTCCTGATTTGATTTTTGAGGCAATAAATGCTGAAGTATTTTCTCACAGATCATCTTGAATAATTTCTTGTAATCACTAATTGTCAAGAAAGGCAAAGGGCATATATAGAAATGAGAGGAATATAAGGCTGCCCCATCATGTGTATTGACCATTGTGGGGTAATCATATTGCTGAACCTGAGATCGTACCAGTCCCAGCAAGCTTCTGGATGCTATGCAATAAATCCATTGTTATGCCATTACATGTTTTTCTTGCACCAAACAATGGCACGATGTGGCCTGTTATTTATATAGGTAACTCTCGATATACGCGTGTTTGGTTTACACGTTTTTTAAATAACTCGGGGTCCAAAATCCAAATAAATGTTTGATTTACACGTTTTTTTCACTTACACACAATATTTTATGGAGTGGCCACCAGATGTCTCACGCAATTGGACTCGCACGGCGCCGCGGCCACACAGCTGGGCTCAGTTCTTCCCGCTAACCACTTGAACAACAATACAGTACCCAAGCTGCCACACTACTCAACAATAGGGGTGGGCAGGTACCGTTACCAGTACTGGTACCAAAGGTACCAGCTATACAGTATGGTAACGATACCAGGCTGCTTGGTACCAGTACCAATACTAGCCAGTCGCTCATGGTGTCCCTCATTTCTTCCTCACACGAGTGAGCTGAGACTGAGTGCCTGAGTGGATATCTCGGTGATATGGATATATATATATATATATATATATATATATATATATATATATATATATATATATATATATATATATATATATATATATATATATATATATATATATATATATATATATATATATATATATATATATATATATATATATATATATATATATATATATATATATATATATATCTTTTTTCACAGAATGAAGTGAATATTTATTTTTCGATAGAAACCTACCTCTTGTTTGATTTACATTGTTTTTGATATACGCGACCTCTTCAAGGACACAGTACTTGCATAAATCGAGAGTTACCTGTAGTTAGGATATGTGAGTATAAAAATTAATTTCATGGTAATATTCTTTAAATGTACTTTAGGATATATCATCGTCATTTCGTTTAACGTCCATTTTCACTCTTCATGAACGGTTGGACGGTTTATGGCACGTAAATCGAGCCATTTTCAGTTTTTGGCAGAAGATTTTCCGGGTGCATGCCCTTGCAAACCAACCACCTATTTTAAGTGGTGGCCCTAGCCTTTGCCTGAAGGAAAAAGGCAAACCCTACAAGGCAGCAGGGGGCTATGAGGTGTACCACCCATTACTTCACCCTTAGCTGGGACTGGATCGCCATTGACTCTGATATACATGAGTTCATCTGCCCTTAGCATGGTCTTGTTTTTAATCCACTTGGGGGCCCAGCACACCCTCCTCACTGGTCCATAGTAAAACCAGTGGGGTTGGCGGTTTAGTCGCTGACTACCCGACCATGCGGCTGGTTGTACTTACTGGGTTACATGTTACCAGTAGCAGAGCACTACCTTAACTGCTCTGACCTGACACTAATTAGGATATATGAGGATAAAATTTACTATCTTGATGGCATTCTTTAAATATTAAACCTGTCTTGATGACACTATTCTCATCGTTAGTAATGTAGTACCCTCCATTTAACGTGAGATGGGTGCCAAAGGAACTCATGCTACTCAGATTTCATGGATGTTATTTCAGTGGGTTTTATTGATTTTGGACTTTCGATCTGAAGAGAAACCCTTTTACCAAATATACATTTACTAACATACAAAACATGGAAAAATTGAGCAAAGGCCTCTATGGACAAAAAAATATAAGAATGATGAAGCAGGAATTCTCTGAGAACAAGAAACTTCTACAAACTACTTGTTATATAGGGCTGCCAGGTGCCCATGCAAGTCTGGAAAAGCCAAGCAATGTTTCAGGTGAATTTGAGCTGCGAGTTCCTTCCATTGCACAAAAATCAATACCAGCGTTGTATATGATCAATCAATTAATCAAGAGATGAAAATTACCTTGATTATTCCCTGTATATGTCAAAAATATTGAAAAACTAGATTTTTCGCCACTGTTTATTCCAACCAAGAGGTAGGCAACTCACTCAAATATTGCTGCGTCATACTAGCCTTTCCCTCAGCCAATCTGGGGCCAGAAGAACTCACCTTCAGTTCAATGCCGTGAATGAGCAGCAGTGCTGTTCTTGCCCCAAGCCAATGAGGAAGCCAGGAAGGACTTGGTCACAAGAAGCTCACACACCCAATCATTGGCAGCATTGATCTTGCACTTAGTCAATCAGGGGCCGGGAAAGACTCAGTCTCCCTCCCTTAGTATCTTTGCTGATATTACTCATGTTATCATATTATTTTGTTTACTTTACATTTTCAGCATTTGTTTCTTAGTTTTTTGTATGACTAACTTGCCTCACTGCCTCGTGGAACATTTTTTTCATCGTGCCTCAGATTTGATAAATAGTAAATGGATGATAATTGTGTTGTGTGTAAAATGTGTCCCAGATTTAGGTCTCATGCCACAAGAAAATTTATAAATAAAAAAAATGCTAAAAAGAAGGTCCACTGTATAGAACTAACAAAGTCTTAATACATTGTAATACTCTTGTAGTCTTACTACTCTGAGAGCTTATTCTGACACTTGCCTCCACTCACTAAAGCTTTTTTTCTCCAGAAAAAGGTGCAACCAAGTAAAAAATCGGTACACCGATGTGCTGTGCTTTGACAGAACCAGAGTAGTGCTGGCAGCTGAAGATGAAGAAGGAACAACAGATTATATCAATGCTAACTATGTTGATGGATATAAACAGAAAAGGGCTTTCATTTCCACTCAAGGTAGGAATATTTTTTCAGGTGTGTATTTGATTATGTAGCTTACTGCCATTCATGAGGAGGTATGTACTGTGTGTCAGTTGTAAGATAGCATTTGAAAGTCCAAAAAATTCCTTAGAATTCAAGGTGGTCTAACATAAAAAGGGGAGTAAAATGGGTGGATATACTAATTTATGCATAGCAGTGGTACTCATCTCTGTCTCTGTTTTATAAGCCTGTGGTGGGCAAGAACCCATTACCCAGAAAAACTGGACAGTCGTGATGTGCAGGTTATCACAGTTTACTTCCTCAGGTTTCTCTATGTATCAGTTTATCAACCAACTCAAAAGGGAGAATGAACTGGGTAAGCTTTGCACAGGCTGCCTTGGCTGAGGTCACACCAGGGCCCACAGATTCATAGCTATAGCCTGTCTGTGAAATGTATGTGAATGGTCTCTGCTTGGGGGAAAGTTCTTTTCCTCCACAATTTTCTCCTTTCCTGTAAAGTAAACAAAAATATCAACTAGCCTGTCCTGTTTAAATCTGCATTGGTGTGAGGAAAATATACAATAGCTGCAAACACCCCAAAAAGCTGATAATGGATTACCGGCTGTTTTAATATAAAGGTTTTGAGA
Organism: Eriocheir sinensis; assembly: GCF_024679095.1. NCBI lineage: Eukaryota > Metazoa > Arthropoda > Malacostraca > Decapoda > Varunidae > Eriocheir > Eriocheir sinensis. The sequence goes on from NC_066528.1 coordinate 7,419,558, forward strand.
ATTTACTTGTTGCCACCACTCCCGCTGCTCGTTGATTGAGTCCTGCATTATAATGTCTCGCTGATGGGCGGGGCAAAGGCTGCTCCACTCGCATCCGTATCTACCAACATATTTTCACCTGCCTCAAGAATATATTTTCGTATTGCACATATCTGATTTATTAATTTCATATGCCTTTATATATATGTATTAATAGTATGGGTACCTTGCTTCAACTTAAAAAAAAAAAACAGACAATACATATCTGAATTTTCAAACCCTTGCCCTGTTGTTACCCACCTAACAATTAACCCGTTCACACACCAAAAGTTTAATAAGTTTCTCTTTCCACTGTGACATCTGTCTGGGGCTCCCTAGGGGGCGTCCTGGAATGGCCTGACCGTGCAGCGAATTTTTTTTTCATGTTATCAATTTCAGCCACGAGTATTCTTTTTTCCTGGCATTATTATATATCATTGGTTTTGGAAGAGATTATTCTGCCTTGTGAAAGAAAAAAATATCAAGAAATACAAATAAATAGCGAGGTTTACCGACTCCAAAAAAACATTAATTAAAGATAAATAAATGCTTATGTTCACCACCTCGTAACTTGAAACTTCCCAAGTCGACTTTTTATGATTTATATGCCAGTAAAAGGGGAGTTTTATGAGGATTCCAACGCTATCATTGGAATTTTCATATGACCAGTAATTATTGAAAAAATGGAGGAAAACTATATTTTTATATTTATTCTTTTCTCGCCAGTAGAACAAACAGCTCAGGGGCAGCAAATAAAACACAACAGGCAGGTCAAGGCAGTCAAAATAGAAGTCAGTTTTGTCTGGAATAGAGTTTTGATAATAATAACAAACATGGCTATTAGCGCACCTATTTGGCGTCTAGAAAAACTTCTGCAGACGCAATAATAATCATAATAAATACCACTAAGTCTCTCTCCCTAACACTCTGCTGTAGTTTTTTTTTTTTTTATTTTTTTTCATCATCACCCATGAGAATCACAATCAAGGGCGGATCCAGCCTTGAGTTTTGGGGGGGGCCAACTGTTCATCGACGACGGACTGTACACATGGAATTAAGTCACATCTGATAGCATTGTGCTTTTCAGGGGCATAACTCAAGAATTAGATCCAGAATACTTTTGGTCTTTATTAAGCATATATTAATATATAACATATAAGAATCACAATAATCACATCGTAATATTTAAAAACATTGCTTTCATCAGCCTTGACCTTTTTTAATCTTGACAACCCCGTCTTCTTGCCTCCATATGTAAATTTATGATCACCATCATGCTCTGTACAAATGGGTCTCAAAATCTCTTCGCTTGATAATTTCTTAGCAATATTTTCTAATAGTAACAGTTACTGGTCCCTGCGAATATAAAACAAAATATTGTATCACAGCACGATCACCTTACATCAGAAATAAGAATAAATTCAACCAATTTCGTCTGACGACTGTAATCCAGGCTTACCAGGCTCCAGACACAATTTAAAGGGGCGACAGTCCGCGCTCACAGGCTGCCTGCTGAGAGGCAACTAAGCCACGGGCAATTATTACTTCAAATCCAATGGCATGAGAGAGTTGACGATTAGTTTATTTTATAGGTCTAGCTTGGATCTTTGACTCAAAAAAACTTTGACACGATTCTGAAAGATACTTTATTTTTGGCAAATTTTTTAAAGTTTTTTGATGCGATTCGAGTCAAAAGCTCAGATGTAGATGATTCTGTTTTGGTGCAAATCAAGTTGTGGTGCGTGAAAGGGTTAAACTACACTGCAGTGTCATAAAAAAGCCAGGACATAGCCTATTATACAAGCTTATAAAGTTAATATAGCAATGCACTCAGGCTTCTTAATCTACTTAACCCTTAAAGCGCGGGTGTCGACAATAGTCGACAGCTGGTGCCTGGACTCAAACCGCGAGTGTCGACAATAGTCGACAAGGCATTTTTTGAGTTAGCGCGCCGTCAAATTTAATTTGTTTGTGCTGAAGTAGAGTGATCATGTCGTTTTCTTTCAAATAATACCCAACCATTCTCCCTTGACTAATTTGGTCAATGTACGCCTTGTGCTAGCTTTGAGAAGATGTCCGCTAGACATCCCACCTCTTCTCACCTTCCAGTGAATTTCAACCACGAGAAGGGGGCCCTTCAACCTCAACACCCATCAAGGGCATCAAGAAGGCCTGGAAGATAAGTTTTTTTGGGTGTGTTTCACTTAAACTGTATAAAAGGTATGCTTTTTATTACTAAATCATAGATAGGAAGTCCACTAGGGGTGGAAAACTGTCTATAATAATGTGCTTTCAGTGATCCTACTTCAGTATTCCGTACTCGCTCTATCATGGTTACATAGTCTTCAACTTAACGTCAAAGGACAGATAAGGGTATGTACTTTACAGTGACACTTCATTCAGTCACATGAGTTAAGTAGGAGTGAAGATATAAAAGGTTGAAGTGAGGTATGTTTTTACCTAAATATGCCCACGTGGGAGGACAGGCATGGCAAAACAAGCCCGCGCTTTAAGGGTTGACAATACTGGTCGACGTGAATCAAACTGCAGACGATCAGTGAAGTCCCTCGGCAACATTGGGTTTGGAGTGAAGAACATTAATATATCATGTGTATCTACTATGGTGTAAGTATGCCTGCACTGTGATGTTCACTTAATAATATTCAATAATAATATTTAGGGTAGGCGGTGGCCAAAGTGGTAGCGTACTGGGCCCACATTCACCGCGTGATGGACGACGCGGGTTCGAATCCCCACGCTACCACTCGGATTTTTCAGTCACCGCCGAGTGGCTTAAAACTACCCACATGCTGTCCTGAAGACCACCCATCAACCCGGGCTCTAGAGGAAGCCGTCCAAGCGAATCAAGAACGAGTTCCGGGGGGCAGCATGAGCCAATGCAAGATGGCGCCACTATAAACACTCGCCTGCGCCAGAACGGGCTGGGCCGACCATCAGGCCCCACCTGGAAGAAGCCTTGGGCCGACCATCAGGCCCCACCTGGAAGAAGCCTTGGGCCGACCATCAGGCCCCACCTGGAGACCATCAGGCCCCACCTGGAAGAAGCCTTGGGCCGACCATCAGGCCCCACCTGGAAGAAGCCTTGGGCCGACCATCAGGCCCCACCTGGAAGAAGCCTTGGGCCGACCATCAGGCCCCACCAGGAAGAAGCCTTGGGCCGACCATCAGGCCCCACCAGGAAGATGCCTACCGGCGCAACAGGCAGCGACGTAAAAAAAAAAAGAAAAAAAAAATCTAAATTAATATACCTATGCATGAGGTGTATGCAGAGGCATGTGGTAACACAGGTATATGCAGCGTAGCCTATTGTTGGTGGGAAACAAAAGGGCAAAGATTTAATAATAGATTTTTTTTTAAGGTGAAGCAAGGTACCGATATATAAAGGCATATGAAATCAATAAATCAGATATGTGCAATATGAAAATATATTCTTGAGGAAGGCTAAATATGTTTGTAGATACGAATGCGAGTTGAGCAGCCTTGGCCCGGCCCACCGGCGTGACGTCATAACACAACAACCAATCAGCGAGCAGCGGCAACAAGTTAATTCTCAAAATCTTTATATTAAAACAGCCTATAATCCGTTATCCAATTTTTGGGGGTGTTTGTTGCTATTGGATATATTCCTCACACTAATGTAGATCTATACAGGCTAGTTAATATTTTGTTTATTTTCTGAGAAAGGAGAAAACTGAGGAGGAAAAGAACTTTCTCCCAGGCAGAGAGCATTCACATTCATTTCTTGGATGGGCTATAGACGTTCTAACAGCTACACCATGGAGGTGCATTACATTCACAGTAGAAAATACAAACTTGAAATTCTATTGCAAGCAGTCACAAATCATGCAGTTTCAAATTTGCATCAGCGAATATCTGCACTTCCTCCATTTTATTGATAACATTGTTAAAGTGCAGTGCACTTCTCTCTTTTCTACTATTCTATTCTCCAACACGTCCTCTACGTGTATCGAAACACACGAGAAATTAATTAAGACAAGGAGAGGGTATTCGCCGGCTGCCTGGGATTGAACCCGCAACCAGCGTGACGGGAGAGCCACTCCTTACTGAGTGGGCCAAAGAGGTACCCCACTGGCCAAGTGGGTTACGGGAGGCTCCCTCATCAGGCCTAGTTGCCACACTACATTTGGTGCCCTGTGTAGTGCATGTGGAGAGAGAGAGGTGTGTCAGTGATGGTAAAAATAGATACATGAAAATATTGTGATGGCCAGTAGAAGACTGGGCATTAAATCTTGAATATTAACTATCTTTGTGCTACGTGTGGAGTCAGAAGGGTGAATCAGGTGAGAAAGGAGGTGGTGTGAGAAATGAGACAGTTGTAAGAGTATGCAAGAAAGAGGCAGTTTACCTAGATGATTTAAGAGAAACTCATAGCCCATCCAACCTCATGAGGGAAAATAAGCGCATTAAACCAAAGAAGATTTGGACATTAGTTAAGATAGATGTAAGGAGAATGATTGAAAGGGTGTATGGATCCAGAGTGGAGGAACTGTTAGAAGTCCATGAAAAGGCTGAAAGAAGACTGTGAAAATAGCTGTCTCAGAGAGGCTTGCATGTCCCGGGATCATGTGAATTGGTGTCAAGTGGTCAACAAGAACCTATATGTTGTGGATGCATTGGGCATATGTGTTATGAAAAATCTTAATGAAAGCCCACATTGGAAAGCTATGGTCTCAAAGTGGAGTGCCATTGACTATTGTATTCTAAAGCTGCAAGAAGTGTGTGTGTCAATGACTGAAGTGTGAATGGTGTGCCCTCTTGCAAAGGTGGGAAAGATGAATGTGATGGGAGGGAGGGAATCTGAAATCATAAAAAAAAACTGTACACACATTACCGTACCATAAGTAAAATGAGCAAGACATGGTAGGTAAACTGTGCTCCAGAAATGCTAGAACACACTTTAGAGCAAATGTTGGTAATTACTGTTGTCTAATGTATCGTTTGCCACCATTTTTCAACTTTTACAAGTACTTGACCGTGTCATGTTAGTAAGAATGATTGCATAATGTTAATTATTCACGTTACTGGAAAAATTTGGACAACGGGAAAAACATGATGTTCTTAAAAAGTAATGAAAAACATCAAAGTCTTCATAACATTAGCCTAAAACATCTCCACTATAATTATTCCCTGGATTATATTTCCATCACTTTTCAGGTAGATCTACTGTCACCTATCACATCATGCATCACCAATTATGAAGTGTATATGTGTTTCAAAAAATTATATATAGCCAGATGCCTTCAGAAAAATTACATTATTTCCAATCATTTTGTGTAGCATGTTCACAGCCAAATGATACTTTTGAATGCTAAATAAAGTATAGCATTGGATATGTAAAGTATATTTGTCTACAACCCATTTTTATTCATTAATTAGGTCCTCTGCCTGGAACATTTGGTGACTTCTGGCGGATGATCTGGGAGCAGAAAGTTTGTGTGGTGGTGATGACAACACGGGCAGTGGAGCGTGGCCGAACCAAATGTGGGCAATACTGGCCACTGGAGCAGGATGCCAGTGTTACTCACTCTCACTTCACCATCACCAACACTCATGTCTACAACTACCATGACTACACCGTTACTGCCCTCACAATTGTGGACAATGTGGTTAGTGAGGAGTAACTTTAAGGCTGATTGTATTCAGGTTTCACTGATTATATTTAGGCTTCATTGATTGTTTTCTGGTTTCCCCAAATGTATTCAAGTAACTCCAACTATGTATAAGTAGGGGTCAGACTAAAGTCTGCATCTAAAATAGAAAATTAAGTGAGCCTGAGAGGGCAAGGGGTGTGAAACTAATGCAGGCTAAATGAAAGGATGTACCATAACTACAGTAAACCCTCGGTTTTAGGGACTAAATGGGAGGGAACTTAGTCCGTTGATGCCAAAAGTCCATTAGTAGAGGCGAAAATTTAAAAATACAAATACAGTCACCTCTCGATTAACGCGAGGGTTATGTTCCTGGAGATGTCATGTTATTTAAAATTGCATTATTTAAACATAATTTTCCCATAGGAAACAATGGTAATAGGGGGGTTACGTTCCTGGACACTGGGAAAGTCTGCCTATTTTGGGGATTTTGTTACTCTAACCTTAAAAAAACATTATCAATACATTGGTAGGTCATGGAAACAACAAAAACACACGTTCTCATTTTATTTAAATCTGTTCTTCATCTGCGTCGGCCACCGTCCCTCCTCACCCCGCACTCCAGTCACCAGCCGCTCCCTTCACCTCCGCCACACTTGCCCCCTTCCTCTTCCTTTGACTACCCATGCTATTGGTGACAAAGATAACTCCTTTAAGTTAAAGTTTTCTAAAGAAAGAATTGCTACATTACATTTGTAAGTCACTGACACAAATAAAAACACGTCCTCACACTCACCATCACTTTGTTGATGCGTCACTGGTCGTCATCTGCCAAATGATCAAATCCTCACCCCGCTTCAGCGTTGCCAAATTGTCGTACTCAGCCACTTATATTTCCTGACTTCCTACCCTCAAACTGTCTTCTGGGCTCCAATAACGAAACTAATTTATAGTTATCGTTAAAAGAGTTAGATTCTGATGTTTCTTGGCAATAGTTAGGCGTCAGAAACCGGTAAATACTATGTTCTGAGTATGATAATCTTGCAAAGGTGCCCTGCTCTCCCTCCTCACCCCGTCCTTCCACCTCCTGTGAGGAGGTGGAAGGACACTTGGGTGCCATAGTAGAGGTCAAAATGCAGTGTACGTATTCCAGAGAAGCGTTCCACTCACAGTGCCGGCTAGCTTCAGACTGAGGAGATGGACAGCGTCTCCGCGCGGTGATGTCATCGATGTTAAATCAAACATATTGCATTAGTTAAACGTATCTCCTTAAATATCAACTCGTGTTAAATAAAAAATGCGTTACTTAAACTTGCGTTAATCGAGAGGTGGCTGTAATAATAATAACGCCAAACGTAATAAACCTGAGTACTGTATTTTACGGCTTACAAGACGCACTTTTTTCCTAAATAATACCATGAAAAATACTTGTGCGTCTTCCAAGATGAATGTTGTATTGTGGCAGCAACGTCCAGGCTCAAGTGAGCTTGGACGGTCACCGTACTGGCTCGACCGATAGGGACGTGAATTTGTATGTTGTCATTACATTATGAGGTTAACTTAAGTAACTATTTAATTCAGCCTTTTATATGATATAACCTCATTACTTACTTGTTACAAGTATTTCCAATACCATAAACCTTCCTGGAGCCAAGCCACAAGCCCAAACGTGACCCAAACGTCTGTTGTTTATTGTGCGGCTGGTAGCGGCGGGAGCCATTCAGCTCTTGATCTTGATGGTACAGGTGGATTATTTCCATAGACCAGCAAGCCTTTGGATCAGCTGCATTTGGATCTGCTGTGTTGATGTGTTGTCTCCTATGCACTCTTATGGAAATAAAACCACCCTTGGACAACGAAAGATGTATAGTATATTTACTGACCACCAACTAGTATGTCATCGCCATATGGACAAAATCAGACGAGTGATGAATGTAAATAAACCAATAGCCTACATGCCGCCATGTTTATGTCGGGGACCCACTGTTTCAGTGTGTGTGTATTTACCAACGGTAGTTGAAATTGCCTAGTTGTACATTTGTGGTGAGTGCTCCAGCAAACTTGTGGTGAGTGCTGAGACAATAGATAGTTTTAGGAAAAGGTTACATAAATTCGTGGATATGGTGAAGCTGTTCTTGTGTGAGTGACTTTTTTTTTCTCTCTCTCTCTCTCTCTCTCTCTCTCTCTCTCTCTCTCTCTCTCTCTCTCTCTCTCTCTCTCTCTCTCTCTCTCTCTCTCTCTCTCTCTCTCTCTCTCTCTCTCTCTCTCTCTCTCTCTCTCTCTCTCTCTCTCTCTCTCTCTCTCTCTCTCTCAAAATTTCTCCAATATTAGGGTGCATCTTGTAAGCCATAAAATACGGTATATAGTTTTTATTGTGTATGTTTTACTTCACATTGTCTACATAGTGTATAAGTACAGCAGTCATGCTTACTATGCCTACTACCACTACCATTCTCACCAACTTTACTAAATACTGTAATGCGTTACTCTAAACACTTTACCGACACTCACAAACACCTAGCTCTTTTCCATTACATTACGTCCTGGAATAATACACAAGATTTTTTTGTGGTGTGAATACATTCTTCATTTGAATGGGAATCACAAGGAGGAAAATGTTTCATCAGATGGACTTAAAAGACATACCAAATTTACTTAAGACAGTACCAAAGCTGGTACATTCCTACCAATATGGCAACCATGGTTTGAACTAATGTAACCAAAGAATCGGAGATCAGATAAAGGGAGGAGGGCAAGATGGCTAGCAGATGCTATTGCAGTTACCGGGCACGGTCAGTTCAAATACTATTCTTGTGGATTCCTGACTCTGACTTTGTCCATCAAATCCAAAATCCATTAAAAGTGGGTCCATTGAACCGAGGGCTTACAGTACTGTATTTTGTATAAGTAGAGAATAATGGGAAGATAGGTGGGCAAGCATATTAACAGGAGTAATAAAAGAACAGAATATGTTTGGGAGGATGCAACAGAGATTTATCAGGACTGCAGGAAGTGAGGACTATGTCTCAGTAAAAGTGGGCATACATGATAGATTTTTAATGGTGAAGCTGCATCTGTTGAAACTGTTGCTCCACAACTGCAGTAGTTTTGAAAAGTTGTATCTGAGCTCAGCCATAACTAGTTAGTTGCCTGTTTACAAGTATATCAGAATGTTACAAGAAAAAGTTAATACAGTGTTTCCTTATTTGTCATGGGAGTTATGTTCTTAACATCCCCGTGAATGGCCAAAATTGCAAATACTAATACTACTTTAAAACTTGTCTAGCACTTTTTTTTCTTTTTCTTTTTTGTCAATAGTTTTTGAATTTTTGGAGACTTTCCCATCTTTTCTATTAATAGTTGCTTTTGATGTGGCTGAACTAGATCCAGGGGACCATATTGAAAGCATGGGAGGAGGGCAATGAAAATTATAGCAAAGACTGATAACTGTTTAGGACAACGTGCAACTGAGGAGTGAGGCCGCTGCATTAGGCTTGTTTACTCTGCTGCCATACTTGCAGCGGGAATTTAAAATTTATGCTTCACATTTAAGAATACATCACATGTACATTTTTCTATCTTGAATAAACCACAAATTATCAGATCATAGAACAAAAAATCTTTGAATAAAAACTAAACACTATAGTATCATTACTTACAAAATTGCAAGAAAAAAGATGCAAAAAAATTTTTAGATACTTTTTTATTTTGCTTTCCTGCAGATAGTGTCATATTTCAGGTAATTAATATGAGGATTATGTAGAGTTTACTTTGTAGAGTTGCATATATTTTTATACTCTAACCCCTTGAATATTAATCCGGTCTAAAGTTAGGGTACTGTATCAACAGAGTGGAGAGGAGAGAAGGGTGGAGCACATGCAGTTCACATCTTGGCCAGACTACGGTGTGCCAGATTCAGCCATGGCTATGCTAGAATTTTTGAGCCAAGTGCGGGAGTCTCAAGCACGCCTGACAGCAGCATATGGAAGCTCTTGGACAGGCCACCCCCTGGGACCACCTATTGTTGTTCATTGTTCTGCTGGGATAGGGAGGACAGGTGAGCACTGCCATTTAATTTTTAGTATCCCAGACTATAGTTATGCTAATAATGGTATCCAGAACCAATATTAATTGTATATTTTTAAAAACACCACAAAATACATAATTACTCATCACATCCTGCCATATGAAGATTTCACATCTGTTTTCATTCTGGTTGTGAACGTCCATGCTTCCAAATATTTTTCTAGTTGTGATTTACAGGAAATGAGCTATGCTTGTGGGTCCTGCTTCATTAAGGTTAATTATACAAACGACTTTAAACTCGTTTATGTTTTTCGATTAAACAAAACTCTGCCATGCAGTTCCAATGATTAATACATCTATTGGGAAAGTTATATTTCATTATATCTTTTAAACAACTTGTCTTGTTTAACTTCCTTTCAAGTCCTCTTGTTGCTCCCTTATCCCATGGAAACATCCTCTATTAATTACTGCCTTGAACACTGCAAATTTGTTATCTCTCAGCCCCAACCTTTCCAATCTTACAATCAGTCAATCAATTCAAGTATGTAGTGGGCTGTTTTTGGTAAACATAACTAGCTCTGGGGACGGGGGACATCGCCTCACCCACCCTACGACACCAAACCCAAGGGTTTCTCCGGGCAAGTCCCCATGCGAGCCCATCTTACCTCATGGAAGGATCCAGCAGCTTTCTCAAGCCACAAACTCTGTGAGCATCCATTTGGCCTCATCAACCCAGGATTTACTATTGCAGAAACAACCTGGTGAGCAGGGTCAGCTCCTGGGTAGCATATCACATAGCTGTATAATCCATTGGTATTCACAGACTATGCAAGTAATAGTCCTCAAATCAGTCTAACAGATTAATAACCAGTTCGTCACAGAATCATTTTAGTGATATCCCATGATTCTGCAAAGGCATTTATTATCTAAGGAATCAATCTGCTCATCACTATGCAGTGTTCATGTCTCTCAGCCATAGAGTAAGACAGGGAGCACAAGTGACTTGAAGATCCAGATTTTTATCCTTCTGCATAGGTATCAACAATGCCATATACCGATGCTGAGCAAGTCCATAATACTGAAGGTCAAGCCTTTTTTCTGCACTTAACCCCTTCACTCTGGCGATGCCGACGTCGGCGTCCGACGGGCGTCTGACGACGTCACTGTATGGAAAGGGTTAGTCCTCTTCTAAACCTCTTAATCCTCTTCCATTTCCTCTTAATCCTCTTCTAAACCTCTTAAGAGGAAGTGGAAGAGGATTAAGAGGAATTTAGAGGAGGATTGAGAGGTTTAGAAGAGGATTAATCCTCTTCCATTTCCTCTTGACCCTTTCCATACTGTGACGCCGACGTCTGCGTCACGGATGGAAAGGGTTAATTACCAAGGAATGTGAATTTTTTCAAGAATTCAATGTCCTTGCCACACACAGGGAAAGACTTCTGTTTCATCTAGCAAGCCTTCAAACACCTGTACCTTGGTCTTGGCCCAGGAGATTAGAAGTCCCACGGGCTTTGCCTCATGCACGCCCTAAGAGCCATCACCAAAACTTGCAGTGACCCCACACGGATCACTGCATTAGTAGCAAAACAAAGTCAGTCACCTTAGTATTGCCAAGATGCTCTACAATGACTTTGATATACAACTTTGCCTAATACCCAGCTCATGCAAGTGTTGAAAAGTGATGGGCCAAGGACACAGCCATGCCCCACTCCTGTGTTCATGGGAATGAAGTGGGACCTGCCCCGCACACATAACAAGGCATGGTCCAAGATAGACGATATTGTCTAAGGTAAAAGAGGATATGTTGACTTTCATTCATTATTTCTCTTATAACTTTACATTCTACTTAATGGGTTGCCAGTTTGCTTGCACCCTTCACTTTTTTAGATTTAAATTTGATTATAACTGCTGTACAAGCTCAGCCAAAAAAAATTTAATAGATGATGTCATTACACAAGCTGTCCTAACTTTTTTTGCATAAGGACTGACACCCATTCATAAGACACGGGAAGACCTTTGCCTTTGCATGATGATGACAGTCTGTCGTTGAGGCTCTTTGAACTTGCGGCACTGTACTCTGACAAAGGGCATGCTAAACCACCAGTCATTAATTATCAAACTTTAGTCACAAGTTCCAATTAACAGTTATCTCAGGAAGGGATCCATTCCTACTCATGGCTTCAATATTAGCATGAATGAATGCTTCAGATGCGCCTACAGATACTGAACTTGGAAATATTGACTAGACTATGCAAATGCAACAAAGCTTATCTGAGGGTGGTGGCCAAGTGGTCAGCGTGTGGGTGTAGTGAACCCATGGGCCTAGGTTTGAGTTCCACCAAAACACGCTGATTTTTCAAGTCATTGCTTAGTGTTGAAAGATTACCCACGTGCTGTCTGGAGTTTCAGTCAACCCTAACTTCAGCGTCATCATTCAAGTGGAGCACCGGGGGCACCATGGGTCAAGCAAAGTCATATATCACGGCAGCCACCATAAGTAAAATATGCCTGCACCATTAACAGGCTGGGGCCATCCAAGAGAGCCTAGTGGTGCTACAGGCAGCACCAAAAAAAAAATATATATATATATATATATATATATATATATATAGATATATATATATATATATATATATATATATATATATATATATATATATATATATATATTATGGATGTGAGACACCACATGCAATATTGGGGTAAGCGCCAGTTTTTAAAAACCTCAGAAATCGCAGTTGAAGTTTTAGCAACTTCAAATTGCAATTTTTTGTTGGTTTTAAAGCTAGAATCATCATTTTGATACCAAACTGAAGCTTATGTGAAGACAAAACTGCCTGTGTTATGTATGAAGCGCAAAAAGAAAAAAGAAAAAAAAACAAAAAACAAAAACACCTTGGGTTTTGAAAAAAGAAGAAAATCCACCAGAAGTATTTATTTTTACTCGTATTGTGATTTACTGGGATTTAGAGCAGTCAGAAGTCGGAAGATAATGCAAATTGTTGTAATTAATCTGTACATATACGTACCTCTTAGGGAAGTGTTTAGTACGTATATATACTCATGCTTATACGCCCTTTATTTTTGTTTGTGTATGTAACATTGTTCATTGACAGTAAAGAGGAATAATTTGACAAGTCTTCGTATTTTTAAATGGATGTTAAAGGGCCTTTCTGTACATTTGTCCGCATTCCAACTAAAATCATTATACAAGAAGGTAAGTTACTCTCTCCTACGTAATTACTCCTTGATTCTATAATCAGTAAGGCACGAGGAATTGTAAATTACGCTTCAGAGTAATCGGAAATGAAAACTGACCGTCGGAAGCATCATAGTATTATGTTGAGTTACCTGTAGTACACATGGCCTTGAAGCGAGCGGTGTTGCCTGATGCGCATCCAACCATTTTCTTGTACTTACAATTACTGTTTATTTTTTTGTTTTTTTGTGATGTAAAGAAGTACTTATACATTACTCACACTACAGGGTTGTGAGAAGTGTTTATAATAGAATGAATATAGGCTCTAAAAAATTTTAAGATAAATTTCCCTTTCCTGGTATGACATCGTTAGCTTTGAGATGGAGAAAAATAAGAGGACGAACACTCTAGGGTAGCCGCGCTTCCATTCCTCACATATAAGTAATATATATATCAAATAATTTGTAATTTGTTTTACATTTTAAGGGGCAAATAAATTTTTTTTTTTAAAAAGTGCAACCTGGCATGACCCCTACCTATGACAAAAGACAACACTGTACGGGTTAATGTAGCTAGTCATGTTCACTCAGAAAGAACTAGTTAAAAATTGTCACTAGTTAATTATAAAAAGTACAACAAACAAAAGTACATTAAGGCAGCTATTGAATATCAAACAAAGTTAGAAATTGTACGAAAAATCAATTAGATCAGCTAGACATGGCAACTGCGTCACTTCCTCCCAGAGCCCGCTGGGGACTTACACCATTACTCCACGCCAGCATGCCCACCCTACCTTGCGCAGACCATTCATTTGAGCGAGATATGTTTTTCCCAAGACTTTTTACCCTATTTCCAGTGTTGATTTGGGGTGAACAACTTGTTCAGATAAAAGAGGAAGGGTCAAAATAGTAGTATATGATCGTAACTCCAAACCCACAATATTGCACGCAGTGCCTCATGTATTGGATGTTAGATTTCAGGGATCCGCAGATCCGGATGTCATATGCACATATTTTGCGGATGCGGATATCAAATTATGACATCCTCACAGATCTGGATGGGGATGCGGATGTGTTCAGGATTTTGGTAATTCACTATATAGCATCAATTATTGCCAGATGGCAGGTGTGTTTGTTGCACAATACTACATTTTTTAATTTTAAAGTTTTGTGACAAGTTTGAGCCACACATGTTGTGTGTTACCACTGTGCGGGACGGCGACTCCATGTTGAATTTCAGTCCCTTCAGTGGTGCAGATTTTCTAATGCCATTTAGTGAAGCAATCACTCACTTGTTGCCTAGACACCCTTTCTTTTTCAACTCTGGTCATTTGGTACACTTAGAATGGCTTGTTTACCATGCACTCGGTTTCCATTAATAAATGCAGTCTAGTATGAAAGTCAACACACAGCGAGAGAGAGAGAAGGAAGATCGTCCAAGTAATGTACTGGAAATGGAAGTGAATGTGAAAAATAAAAGGAAATGAATAGTATTCATAAAATCTCAAATTTAGTGTGGATAAAGAAGGCATTTATTTATTTATTTATTTTTATTTTTTATTTAAGGATGATTCCCTTATTGAGTTTGGACCGAGTTTCTTTGCAGACATGTTTTTTAATATGATAACAATTTACCCTTATGTAAAAAAGTAAAAACTAAAATTATCTTTCAACCTAACAGGAACATTCTGCACCTTGGATATCTGTATACGACGCTTAGAAGAAACTGGTACCATAGAAGTGAAAGGAACTGTTGAGAAGATCCGGTCCCAGAGAGCATACTCCATCCAGATGCCTGATCAGTACGTCTTTTGTCACCTGGCACTCTTGGAGTACGCGCTCCACAATGGGAAATTGGTAGAAGTTGATCTCACTGGTTTTGAAGAAGATGGATCAGAAAGTGATTAATGAAGTTGCCTGCCATGTTTCTAGTGGAATACTAAAATTTAATGAAAAATGTCACAAATAGCAGTCCAGACGCCTTGTTGATGACTGTTGATGTGTTCACAGACTCTGTTGGACCTTCTTAGGCACACAGTGAGTAAAATTGTGATAGTGCTATTACTGAAGGAGAAAAGAAGGGCTGTGGTAATGTGGAGAACAAACTATTTCTTGAAGTACACCTTGCCATCCAATCTGCTGAAGGCGAGGTATCTTCCTTTGCCACCAGGTGCTGATGATTGTTGTCGTGTGAGTGCTGATGATTGTGAAGAAGAAATAGGATGTACAGTAACATGCACATGGTTGAAAATATTTGTTTACCATTTGCCTTCTCTTTCTATGGAATGGTGCACATATCAGAGGAAAATTGTGTAAACTCCACATCATAAGGTTTCTCAAATGAATATACAGTGTTCTTATTGTAGAAAAATCAATTCAACTTGAAACACATTATTTGCATTGGCCCTTTTGGTAGTTGTTAACCAGGGACACAATGACCACCATTCCAGGAGGCCGAGGGCAGCAGCTTTTAGTGGGGGGCGGCGGCCAGTGCTGCACCACAGTCGTGGATGAAGGTACAAAATATAATTGTTTAGGTGCCAGTCATTTTGAAATCTCCAGTATTTTTTCAAAATTAGAATAATATTTATTCCAGTGATATCAAAAATAACTTTGTATATCTTACTTCTTCCTGTACTCATGTAAGAGATTCATATACATCAGACAGAATGGCATATTTATATTTTTTACAATTTCCTTTGCCAATAATATTAGTGCAGATAAATTTAATTGTTTATATAAAAAAAAATGACAATACTAAAGTATTAATCATGCATATCTGTATTTCTGTATAATAATTTGATGTTAAAATCTGTTTTTATTCTACATATTTTGTTAATGAAATGGGACTGGTGTGATTTTTTTTTATTTATTTTTTTTTTATTATTATTTTATTTATTTATTTATTTTTTTTTTAATTACAAAGCAAGTAGCTGAAAAAAAATTATGATATTATTTTGAGCCTGACTGATTATTACAACTTTTTCACTTGTTATTTAGAAATAAGCAAATGAGTCATTTCCTTTACAAAGCAACTGCTTATGTGTTCACTAAGAAGTGCTAATTAAAGAATGGGAAAAATGTTGCCAAGTTACTACTTCACTCTGTCCTACAATGCTCCAGCCTGCAAGCCTGCCTCAATCCAGGTAACCTTGTGCCAGATGTGGTGTCCAGTGAGAGCAGCAAGGAAATGGTAGCAATAACTGCAGGAAAACTGCTATTTGAGGCAGTTATGGGTAAGGGCATCTTCCACTTGATGGAAATAGGACCAGCCTAAATCCCAGCTGCAGGCTGGAGACCTAATTTTTTTTTTTTTTTTTTTTTTTTTTTTTTTTTTTTTTTTTACTCAATAGGTAATGCTTATGCATTCTCTTTCTTCATGTCCTCTCACCAGTACAAAAACATGAACATTAGCCTGAAATGGCAGACTTAGAATACAGGAACAAGAGAAGGCTCACATCAGGACTCGGCATATAATATTTTGGCTAAATCTCTTCCAATCTCAGGTTTGCTCCTCAAGTTTGCTGTCTTTAGTTCTCTTTCTACGGCATGAGGAAGTGGCTATTTTGAAAATAAGTGAAATTGATAAAGTTTTACTTGAATAATGATCAGTTTTGCAGGTAAGCTGCAACACCTGGTAATTGTAAGCTTATTAGCTGTCCAGTATAGTGTATAGCTTTGCATTATTGCCCACTTCTTTATGTGACTCACAGTCCTCGATAAAGGGTTAGTTGTACTTCTTCATTATATTAATCAATTATCATTGGTGCAGCATTGTACCATTATGAATTTTGTTTGGCATTTAATTTCCATGCATAACCTGCAAATTGGAAAACTTTCTTTTTCCAATAAGCAGAAAACTATTATCAACATGACACTGACAATGAATGACAATTAATAATCCCTAAGAATGCTGTTTCCGTTGATATATGTGAGGGCATAATGTACGTGTGTATATTGTGTACATTGGAAGTGATGCAAATACAATTAACATTTGTAAGCTACCACTGTTAATAGTGTGTATATATATATATACATATATATACATATATATACATATACCTAAACATACCATGTAAATCTTATGTTGACTGGGGAACTCTGCTAGGTGTTTTTCAATATTATTATTATTATTATCATTATTATTATTATTATTATTATTATTATTATTATTATTATTATTATTATTCTATTATTATTCTATTATTATTATTATTATTATTATTATTATTATCATTATTATTATTATTATTATTGGGTATTTGTTGTTCCTGGGTATTTATGATACTGATGAGCCCAGTTATTCTAACAAATTTAAGCTTGAATGGTGCCATTTTATATGTAATGAGAGCATGTAAAATTGGTGGTAAATGGCATCTCCAATGCCTGTGCTTGTCATTGTTTTTAAAAAGACTGGCAGTGTCTTTACTATTTTTGCAATGTGGTACAGTGTAATCTGCAAGTGTAATTTCATGTTATCTTAAAGAAAATATTTTCTTATTTAATGTGCTTGATATAATTAAGCCTTTGTATATCCCCAAAATCAAACTACACTATCTTCTTTCTGATACCTATTTGTTGAAGTTGAACAATTATGTTTTCAGCTTTGATTTTGAATGGCCACCAGAATATAATTTGAAGAAATGTCAGACATCCTTTTTGTTAGTGTGGGAATCCCTGTACTGACGAGCATCGCACAACTGACTCACTTGAGTTACCGAAGGTTCACTGGCACATCACCAAAGATGAAACTTTTTATATCACTTTTGTACATACTAGTCAAATGTCTAAATAAAATCTTCTTTCTATTTATTGATTTTTGTGTATTTCTAGACAAGAATAGATTTTGATATTTTCATTAGAAAAGTATTAAGATATTTTGCATAGTTTTTACAACCTCTGTGTGAAGTACTTCTTGCTGACGAATGCCCAAAATAGCACCACTGTAAAGCAAGCACTAGCCCAAAAATAGTCTCTATGGCCCTGAGTAACTGTGGAAAGTTCCCTTATAATAAGATAAATGTATGTATTATGTAAAAACTAGGATGAAAAGTCATGATGCCATGAAGGTTGTGCAGATGAATTTTTACCTAAATCTCCATCGAGGAATGTGCTACATGACCTCTGGTGTCTGGTACATTATAATTTCTCATTAGCTTTATCTACACTGGTCTTGGAATGGAAGGCCATTGAGTTGCTTGTTGGATCAATTTAGGTGAACTTGGTGTATTCCATCATTTTATCTGAAGTTGCAAGGTTGCCAGTTTGAGCCTATATTCCTCCATATTTATATACAGTCATACCTCGGTGTATGAGTTTAATTCATTAGGGAATTTTTCTCGCACACCAAAACACTCGTAAACCAAAACAAATTTCCCCATTGATATTAATGTGAATGCCATTAACCCATAAACTGCGCCAGACATCTCAAGATGCTATGAGTTAGACTGCGCCAGACATCTTAAGATGACACATGTTCCAAGGTGAATATTTATATTTCCAGTGATGCCAAAGTATATTCCAATGAACCTCGTGTGGCAACATCATCCCTCTTTCGCACCATGTTGTCACCATTGTCATATTAGTTGCTCTTTAGCAGCCATGGAGAGTAGAATTATGTCATCTACTGATGCCAACCAGTCTCATATAGCTCCTGCGGTCGTGACCGAGGGGGAGGCATGGGAGGGGGTAAAAAGAAAGTATTGGTAAAGAGAAAGATTGTAGTAGACAAATTTGAAAGAGACCGTGATTCAGATTGCATTCAACCATCAGATTCGTTGGTCTGAGGAAGCGTGGCAAGTGTGAGCGTGCTTCTGGGGCTGAAGGTCACAGACGCGCGTGCTTCTCCAACAGTGCGCAAAGTTACTAGCTAGCCTAGTCATTCATTGACACCATCATCACTGTCCGATGGTTCAGAGTGGCAGAAAGATGAGGAAAACGACAATGGGGTTATGAGAGAAGACTCAGCTAATGAACTGAGTGAGGGAGGGGTGTCAGCTGGTGTGGGAGAGGAGGGGGAGGCAGAGGGAGAACAGGAGGCAGAAGGAGAACAGGAGCCTCAGAGATGCGAGACCGCGTACTCCATTCGTCTGGTCTGATGGATCAGATTTTGTGCCAGACATTCATAACTTTGACAAGAATATTGCTGGTGTGACAAATGACTGGCCTCTTGATAATGATGCGCAAGAGGTTGATTATCGAAATTGACAAAGTGATGTTTCCTGTGATATATTTTGTTTGTTGTAACTGGAATGAATAATTAGTGGCAAGAGAATGTTCAGACGTGACTGTACCGTGAGTCATCTTCCCTCTGCCACCATCCTATTTACCCCGTCACCACCAGCGCTCCCAAGGTCGCCTCATATCCGCAACCTTTATCCCGCCATCATTGCCACATTAAGTGAATTATTATTATTATTATTATTATTATTATTATTTTTTTTTTTTTTTTTTTCACTATTTGGTGCTCAACATGTCTCTTGGGTGTTGTAATACTAAAAATTGTTTTCCAGCTGGTTAACTTTTTGCCATTTATTGCGCACCCAGGAGCTATTCCCAAATCTCAACTGCGCAGTTTATGGGTTAATGCATTCCATATTTCATGAAAATATTTATATGAAAATCATTTTACATCTTATTTTATCCAGAACTGAAGTAATGTTACTAACAAATAGCAATGATGAATAATGTGAAAGACAACCACGGGCAGACAGGCGGTGTGCCGAGAAACATATGGGAGTCGTGAACCCCAGAACAGCGAGATGGCGCGGCACCAGAACGCCCCACACACAGGCCGAACACCACGAGGGAGGAGGCAAGGGATACACAGAGCACAGGTTTCCTCATATACTCATGGGCTCCAACCACACTACACTCTAGTCCACAGGGCACAGTACAGACTATAAGGCACTCAGAGGGACACGAACACGGGCATCAAGTTCAAGGAGACAGCAGGCACACACGGAGACCGCCAGCACGTGTGTCCTTCCCAGGCAACGACTCTCTCTCCATTCCCCCGCACCATCCTTTACATGCTGCAGTTCACCCCAGGGTTAAGAGAGGACAGGGTTAGTCCGCTTCCGACTTAAAAGTAGCCCGTCCCACGCATGACGTCAGCATGACATACAGTCGTCCCTCAAATAGTATGGTTTCTAATAGTACGGTTTTGGTTTTATACAGATTGTCATGGAAGAATTTTGGGGGGGATTTTTAAATTTCCCGGTTGTTGCACCAAGTAGCCATGGCATGAGTGGCAACACTGCGCTACCAAAACACTTGCTGAAAGTACCCAAAGCATTCGAGAAAGGTGTTCATCTTGCAGAAGAATTCAGATGTCGGAGAAGTTACATTTTGGGACGAGTTACGTTGCAGTAGGGAGAACATACCACGTGAATGAGAGCAGTGTTCGCTGTATCTATCATAGTGTAAAATAAATTCTTACTGCAGTAACTGCCAGTGCTCCAAGAGTGCTGCAAGAGTGGAGATAAACACTGTCCTTTTACTAAGCCTCGTTGTTGCTATGGTAACGGCGTCTCACTCGCAGCAAAATGGCGTATGCTGATCTTCCTGCCAGTGCATTTCAGAGAGCGAGTCGGGATGTCTCGGGCGCCCAGACCACCCCTGGCAATGTTTAACATGCATTACTAGCTGTCCTGGCTGACGAACTCCTTACAACAGAAGATGAAAAACAAGCTCCAGTGGTTATGGTTGTACAGAGAGGTGAAATGCAATGCAAACACTTAGATGTTTATTTGGGCTGCCGTGTTTGCTGACGACGTCATCACAGCACAAAGGCGCTCCACCTCTCAAAAGCCGGGAGCCAGTGGACATGCCGAGTTGGCAACTCGTGGGTGATGTTATCCTGCAGGGTATCACATTTATTGACAGTGTAAAGTATGTTCTATTAGGTGAAACGTATGAGGGAGAATTATGTTGTCAGAATAAGAATTACATTTTGTTTATTCATAAGTGGAAGTAAAAGAACTGCCAAATATTCAATTGCTCAAGTTATACGCTTTTCACATAGAGGAAGCGGCAGCACCGCGTGTTTCAACAATCGTCAGCTGAACCGTAGTCACAACGTTGCCAGGTTGTCGTACTCTGCCTCTTATGTTTGCCGATTTCCAACCCAAAAACTGCTTTCATCACCCAAATAACTGCCTTCATATATGGTTATCATTTAATTGGCAACAGTTATGGGGCCAGAAACCGGTAAATACGCGGCTCTTAAGTACGCTAATCTGGCAACGGTGACCGTGGACCATCACCTCGTTTTAAATTAACTTTTCTCACCCATATTTCGTACATGAGGTAAGTACGAGTACTACATCGATAATCATCTCCTGTGCTGGGCACGAAGGAATACAGGTAACTCTCGATTTACGCGAGTATTATGTCCTTGAAGAGGTCGCATAAATCAAAAACAATGTAAATCAAACAAGAGGTAGGTTCCTATCGAAAAATAAATATTCACTTCATTTAGTGGAGAGAGAGAGAGAATATCCATATCACCAAGATATCCACTCGGGCACTCAGTCTCAGCCTCACTCATGTGAGGAAGAAATGAGGGACACCATGAGCGACTGGCTAGTATTGGTACTGGTACCGAGCAGTCTGGTACCGGTGCCTGCCCATCCCTATTGTTGAGTAGCGTGGCAGCGTTGGCACTGTATTATTGTTCAAGTGGCGCGCGGGAAGAACTGAGCTCAGCTGTGTGGCCGCGGCACCGTGTGAGTCCAATTGCGTGAGACATCTGGTGGCCACTCCATAAAATATCGCGTATAAATGAAAAAGCATGTAAATTAAACATTTATATGGATTTTGGACCCCGCGTTATTTAAAAAACGCGTAAACCAAACACACGTAAAACGAGAGTTACCTGTATAGGGAAGTTACTCAGATTTCTTGTGCACAGGATGTTTACAACATATGTTCACGGGCGAGTTTTTAAAGCTGCCAGCTGCGAGTTTTTAAAGCTGCAACCACCTTGCCAGAGGTGGGTGCGGTACTGAAAAATCAGTAGTGCGGTACCTTTTCCGGAGTAGTGTGGTTGCGGTAGTGCGGTCCCATTTTTTCTCTTTCCCAGTGTGGTCCGCAGTGTGCGGTACTGCAGTAGCGGTAGTTAAAATAAAAAATACTTCAGTGACTATCCTGGCTATCCAAACAAAGGAAACATGCTTAAAATAGTACAATTAAAAAATCGGACGGTACCACGGACGGGTCCGGGGTTGAAATCGCTGGCACGGCGTGGGTTAAAGACTCGCAGTGTAGTAGTTTAGTCTGTCTATTTAGTATTTAATTTTGAACAATAAATGAAAAGTCAGAATGATTGAATCACTGATTCTGATGACTGACACTGATTGACTGATTTGAGTCCAATTCACTGTAAAAAAAAAAAAAAAAGTTTCTGTGAGCATGCCGCGTTGCAATTGTCGTCTTCAATAGTTTTCAAAGTACTGCAAAAAAGTACCGCAGGATTTTTTAGCACGGTCCGTGGTAGTGCGGTACTTTCAGAAATTTTGCAGTTGTGCGGTACTTTTTTTGCAATGTGGTGGTACCGCACTTGCCCACCTCTGTACTTCGCATGCTTTTAGCCTATTATTAAGGATTTTAACCACAAATGCAACAACAACTTAAACAAGTTTCAATATGTATGAGAGAGAGAGAGAGAGAGAGAGAGAGAGAGAGAGATCTGCCATAGTTACCCATTTAGTCCACTCGTTTTCTTTTTGTAAACCCTGCCACCCCTCCCCTCTCCCCCTCTCCGGGTAACAAATATACGTCACAGGTCTGCACAGAAGGATTGAGTGGTCTAACCCGCTCTGCCTCAATTAACCCTGGTTCACCCCACGCTACCACTTCCACCTCCGCCCCCAAAACTGTACCCCTTTATCCTCTAACACACTAAAACTCCTAAATATACCCTCTGGTGAAACAATATGATTGACAGAATCAACATGTATTTTTACTTGAGCCAGTCCCTGAGTCAAGATAAAGTTTAAGATTGCCCATCGAACATAGCATCCTCGTGTGATTAATTCCCTCAGTAGCTCAGCGAAAGTTACTGCCAGCACACTATGCAGTGAGTAAATCTACCGACCAACCCTTTTGTTTACCATTTCAAAGTCAGAGCTGCTCGGGGTAAGAGGACAGTAATTCTTCAACCAAGAGTGGAACACTTTGTACACAAAGCAACATACGGTATCATAGTCATAATTGTAATTAAGGTGCCCAAATATAATACTGCACATACATTAAGTTCATGGAAAATCTGGAGGTTTTTTTTCTAAATTTATTTTGCCAAATTATAGTTGCATCTTATATGGCGGGAAGTACGGTATATATATATGTATGTATGTATGTATGTATATATATATATATATATATATATATATATATATATATATATATATATATATATATATATATATATATATATATATATATATATATATATATTTTGTAGCGTGGAAAATAGAGAAAAAAAAATAATTAAATAAATAAATAAATAATTAAAGCTACATCCCTTTTTTATGACAACCACTAGGGTAGTGAATGGTATGTGGTAGCGTGGTAGTTGTCGAGCGCTGGTCCCGGATGTTAAGGCCTCAGGACAAGTGAACACTCGTTCCGAAGTTTGTGACCAGAAGGGCGTTACTTGTGTGGTTAATTATGGAGGGTGGGAGGATTTCCGTGGGAACCACTTTTGAGACAGCATTAAGAAACTGGATGGTGATAATGTACTATGGAGGGGATGTGTGTATGGTTCAGTAATTTCCAATGAGCAGCAATACAGGCTCCAAATGATAACACTCAGTAAGGTTATATATAAATATGTATTTGGTTTACTTTAAAGGTTAGCGGAGTGCTAATAAAATATGAAAAAAATGACTGACCGACAGGCTGTAGGCCTCTAAGCTAGCTAACTACCGGCACAAGGGAGATTTGGGGAATACACAGAATGCTTAGCTCTGTAGTTGCTGGATGCGGAGGAGGAGCTGGCGTGAGTGTCGGGCTCGGCAGAGGACGTCCACGATGGGAATGGGCGGTCCTGGTGCTGGACAGACGGGCGCCGCTTGATGTAGAGATGGAGCGGCTCGGGTGGTATGAAGAGGCGGGCGCCCTTTGATGTAGGGAGCAGCTTGGGGCAGTGGTATTTCGGCCCCCAGGACAGTCGAGGGGCAGGTTACCCCGCCATACAAGTTCCCATCCTGTAGTCCGTCTCACCCCGCAGGCCGTGGGTGGTTTTTCGGGGGGGGCTGAGTGGAGAGGTGGACACCGCTCTCAACTCCAACTCCAACTCGCTGCCTTTCCTTGCTAGGGCTGCTGCTCGTCTCCTGCTAGCCCGCCTCACACAGCAGGCCGTGGGCGGTGTGTGCGTCCTCCAAGCTTCTGGCTTTCTGCAGTGGTGCTTGCCTCCTCAAGTCTACCCCGCTTCTGGCGCTCTTCCTCCTCCTCGCTTACTCATCAGCTTCTCTCCTCCATCACGTGATCTTTTAACCCCGCATTACTGACTCTCTCCCTTCCGGAACATTCTTTTACAATCAAACCCCTACCTATCTAACTAACTAGTTAT
The DNA here is from genome assembly GCF_024679095.1 of Eriocheir sinensis. Lineage (NCBI taxonomy): Eukaryota > Metazoa > Arthropoda > Malacostraca > Decapoda > Varunidae > Eriocheir > Eriocheir sinensis. The sequence continues at coordinate 7,444,005 of NC_066528.1, forward strand.
TGGTCTCTTGGAGGGGTTCGAGGCTCTGAGATGAGGGATTTCAGTAACTCGTTCATATATTCGCTCATTCGCTCGCCGTGTTATCTTCTCATAACCTTTTACGCACTTACATTCCTCAGCTACCCATTCACTCTTTCACTCATTCACTCTCACTCACTCACGCTTACTCACTCTGTCACTCACCGAATTACTCACATTCTCTCGTTCATTCATGCACTTGCTTACACTTACTCTTACTCACTGACTTACTCACATTCTCGTTCACTCACATTCGGACCGTTACACGGCTCCCTCCTTCCTGAGACTGAAATCCCTTTCTCAAAGTCTCTAACCCATGGGTAACATGTCTAAAAACATTCACATTTCTTCTCTCGCCAAATAAAACATTATTACATCATATAAAACATCCTACTAAACATAAAAAAAAAATACATTACTAGATTATTTAAGGGTCACAAAAAAAATTGGTTTTCAATCGTGGCCAACCATATAGTACTACATTATTCCATAATATTGTAACGGTCCGAATGCGAATGAACGAGAGAATGTGAGTAAGTCAGTGAGTAACAGAGTAAGTGTAAGCGAGTGCATGAATGAATGAGAGAATGTGAGTAAGTCGGTGAGTGACAGTGAGTAAGTGTGAGCGTGAATAAGTGAGTGAATGAGTGAAAGAGTGAATGGGTAGCTGAGGAATGTAAGTGCGTAAAAGGTTATGAGAAGATAACACGGCGAGCGAATGAGCGAATATATGAACGAGTTACTGAAATCCCTCTTCTCGAAGCCTCGAACCCCTCTAAGAAACCAATAACTAGTTAGTTAGGTAGGGTTTGATTGTAATGCCGAGAGGGAGTCAGGTGAAGAAGGGGGAGGAGCTTAGCGAGGAGCAGAGGCGAGAAGGCGAGGGCAAGGAGACCCACGAGTCAGTGAGGAGGAAGGACGAGAAGCGGGACAGGAGTGAAGAGCAAGCCAGAAGCGGGAGAGGAGTGAGGAGGAAGGACGAGAAGCGGGAGAGAGGTGACCGGAGACGAGCACCACGGCAGCAAGCCAGAAGCTTGGAGAACGTACACACCACCCACGGCCTACTGTGTGAGGCGGGCGAGCAGGAGACGAGCAGCAGCCCTAGCAAGGAACGGCAGCGAGTTGGAGTTGGAGTTGGAGTTGAGAGCGGTGTCCACCTCTCCACTCAGCCCCCCCCGAAAAACCACCCACGGCCTGCGGGGTGAGACGGACTACAGGATGGGAACTTGTATGGCGGGGTAACCTGCCCCTCGACTGTCCTGGGGGCTCCAATACCACTGCCCCAAGCTGCTCCCTACATCAAAGGGCGCCCGCCTCTCCACACCACCCGAGCCGCTCCATCTCTACATCAAGCGGCGCCCGTCTGTCCATCACCAGGACCATTCCCATCGTGGACGTCCTCTGCCAGGCCGACACTCACGCAGCTCCTCCTCCTCCGCATCCAGCAACTACAGAGCTAAGCATTCTGTATTCCCAAATCTCCCTTGTGCCGGTAGTTAGCTAGTTTAGAGGCCTACAGCCTGTCGGTCATTCATTTTTTTTTCATATTTTTATTAGCACTCCGCTAACCTTTAAAGTAAACCAAATACATATTGTTACGCCACCCCCCTACCACACACCATCCACGGGCAGGCAGGCGGCGTAATCCCCACCAGAACAACCACACGGGCACCAGTCACTCACAGCGGCCCACACAGAACAACGAGAGGAAGAGGGAACGAGGCAGGGCACAAAGGATACACGTTCAACACTAAGTTCTAGTTTAATGACAGGTTCCTCACACAGTACAGAGTACAGCAACTTTCAAGGGCACAGAACAGCTAGTTAATCAAGCACAGTACAGGGGCACGACAGACACGCACACACGGATGCACACAGCTCGCGAGCGGAGCAGCTCAACACTCTCTCAAGCCCAGACACGCGTCTTCCCCACACCCCTCAGTAGGGTTGCACCGATAAGCAGTTGGGCCGATTACCGATTACCGATTAATCGGTTGCCAATAATCGGCCGATACCGATTAATCGGCCGATTACTTTGAAATTGTAAATGAGATTAATATTAATATTATTACTGGAGTGGATACTGATATCACAAAGTTAGAGACATACCTCTACTCTCATGTTTACAACTTTGTTTACTGGGCAGCTGTCATCTTTTGTATGGAGAGCAAATACTTCTTGTAATTTGTTACTTATGATTTGGCAACATCCTGATTTTAATGTTAAAATTTGTCAGTTTTCTCGTTCTTGTGGTGATCGTACGTATATACAGATGCTACTAGAAATGGTAGTGTACAGAGAGTTTATCAATCTCTCACGTCTTGTTCTGATTTACTGTGTTTTACACTGTGTTAGCTTAATTCTAATCTAAAAACACGCTTGTTCTAATTTTTCTATTAGTATACTATAAAATATGCAGAATGATTACGTATATATTAATTTGATTAAATAATAGCTTTGTGTAGCTACAATGATGAAAAAGTTACATAAATATTGTCCATCAATTAGGTAAAACTGAAAATGGTATGAGGGTATCATACGAACTCTGTAACAGAACGTGTCCAGTACCAGTACGGTGAACATCAATGACCACCGGCCAGTGTTGCGCTGTCTGCCATAATTATGGAATTCTGCCATAATTTGGCACGCGTTTGCCATCTGCCATACACTGTCTGCCATCTGCCATAATTTTTGGGGAAAAAAAGTTCTTGAGTAGGTATTGATTCATGTTTGCCTAATGAAGGGGAAAGGAATGACCGCGAAATATCTCTCTCAAATAATTAATGAATTTGAATTGTCTAATGTACATTTGCATATTAACTTGTTTGTAATAAATGCTGTGGAAAGGTGTGTCAAGAGTTTTGGTAACATCACCATCCTTATATCAATATTAATGATATTGTGTTATGTACATTGCACCATAAAAGAGAGAAAAAAAAAATTGATAATCGGCCCGATTAATCGGCCAAAAGGCCGATTACCGATTAATCGGCAAAATGGCCGATAAAGCCGATTACCGATTACCTGCCGATTAATCGGTGCAACCCTACCCCTCAGCGCCTCTCGCTCGCCACTCTCCACCCTGCCGACTCAGCACTTCCTGCCCGGCGGCCGGAGGCCCCGGGCTCCCCTCTGTCTCTCTTGTCCCAACAAGTAGAGTTGCACCATGCTGAGCTAACATTGCATCATGCTACAATTTCCTCACATTACACATACAATCATTCACATACAGCACATTCGTAACACTATCTCCCCCTTCAAAAGGCAGTCGACCCGGCTGCCCCAACATTCAACAAACAAAACATGAAATTAATCAAACTAATCAGTCCCCTGGGACATCACTAAAGTCTCTTAACCATCCCGGCCGACGCCTCTCTCGCCGAGGGCGCCGCTGGGATGCGGGCGGCGGCAGGCAGGCGGTGGCACCCAGAGCCGCGTCGTCGGCCCCAGGTACTTGCTCAGGGTCGTCACTGACATCTGCCGCTTCGCCCGCACCGCCCATGTTCTCGTTCGCCCCGTGGTCAACCTCTGACACGTCCTCGTCGCTGCTGCTGGGGCCTACGTCCTCTCCTTCCTCACCGTGGCCCCAGGAGTAGCGCCCTGGACCGTGGTAACGCCACAGCCGGTCCACGTGGACAACAGACGGGCGCTTTCGTCCCCGTCGAATCCGGTAGGTGCCGTCAGAGAGGGCTGCCACCACCGTGTACGGCCCCTCCCAGGGTCTCTGTAGCTTCGGCGAGAGCCCTCGTTTACGGCGGGGGTTATGCAGCCACACTCTGTCACCCACGGAGTACCTCACGTCCCTCATGCGCCGGTCGTATGTCTCCTTCATGGCCTGGCCTGCCATCTTGAGCTTGCCCCGTACGCGTCGGTGCACCTCAGCCAGGCTTTCCTGCAGTGCCGCTGCGAAGCCAGAGGTGACGGTGGGCAAGCTCACGTCGGGAGGCCGCCCCGTGGCCAAATCCACCGGTAGCCTGAGCTCCCGGCCGAGCATTGAACACAGAAAAATACATGCAATACACATAAATCAGTCTGTCCTCCACCACGTCCTCCACAGTCTCTTCTCGCGCCCCCAAGGGGCTCCGCCTGTCAGCCACGCCGTCGACCAGCCGCCAGTCCTCAGTGGGCTCTTCCACGCCATCCACTCCACGTGACGCTCGGGACAGTCGACACCGGCTCCTGGCCTCCACCCTCGGGGCAAGGTGCCTCGCTCAGCCGTGACTACCTCCCCACGCAGCCATGCTCGAAAACCTCCTGGAAGCAAAGGGCACCATTCCGGTCACCCTCTCCAGCTCCCGTCCGAGGCCACCACGAGCCTTACTGGCCTGCGTCAGGTAGTCGAGGCCCAGCAAGCATGGCTCGTCTCGATCGGCGACGTCCATCGGCCGGCGCTCCACAGCGCTGCCTACGCCGATACGAGCCTCCACTGGCCCCTCCAGCAGCACACACTACCCCGGGTCAGGCCGCGCCGAGCACTCCTCAGCCCCCGGTGTCCACTGTCACGCGTCGTGGCTACAACCGCTAAGCCTCCCACTGGCAACACGCTGGTCGGGCGGCGGCAGCTTACTCAAGGCGGGGCCCGAGGGCGGGAGACGGCTGGAAGTCGACTCCCTTCTCCAGCCCGTCCGCGCTTCCCGCCCGCGCCGCGTCCCTGGACCTGGGACAGGCACTCAAGCGGTGGCCTGACTGGCCACAGTCCTTACAGCGCGGCTGGGGGGCGTCGGGGCTCAGCCGGTCGAGGGAACGCGTCCTTCGCTCCCCCAGGCACCGACTGCACCTATGCCCCCTCTTGCCACAGCCCCCGCACGAGCCACGGAGACCCTCCGGGCTCGCGTTCATCGACGCTTCCTTCATCTTCACCTTCGCCATCCGGCCCCGGAAGTCATGGCAGGGCGGGGCGGCCGCTTCTAGGCCGCTGGTCATCGTCAAGGCCCCGAACTCCAAGGCCCTCGTCAGCGCGTCGTCGGTCCACGGCAGGGGGTGAGAGTCCTCGCCAGTCTCGTCCCTCAGCGCCCGGCAGTCCTCACAGAAGCGCTGTGTGCCGTCCTTCTTCATATCCAGGACGACTGCTGAGGGCCACGGACAGTCTGTCCGCTCCATCACCCCCTGCGCCGCCAGCTCGTTGACGGCGCGCTGCAATTCCTCCCGCCTGACCGGCACGACACGTCGGGGCGGGCTCCTGGTGGGCACACTATTTCCCGTGTTGATGCCATGCTTCACCAACCCCGTGCGGCCCAGATCCAAGTCACCCCTGCTAAACACGTCCGCGTACTGGGCCAGGGTGTGGCGCATTTTCGTCTGCGCCTCCGTCAGGTGAGCGGCGCTCCGGTGCGCCGAATCCTCCAGGAAGTCGGGCAGCGGCCTCACAGCGGCCGACTCCGCACTCCCCGACGCCTCCTCTTGTTGTTCCACCTCTTCACAGGTGCCCAGCTTGGCACCAGCGGGTACTTTCCGAGCCTCGTCGGAGGAGTTAGCCACCAGCACCGTGACTGACTCCTCCCCCGCTCCTTCGAGACTCCGTCCGGCTGCCACACCATCAGGCAGCTGCAGGCCCTCCGTGGACTCCACCGTGCCTTCCGCTGGCATCGCATCCGACCGGCAACACAGGACCCTGGCCTCCGTCCCCGGGGCAAGGTGCAGTCGCTCCGCCGCGACTACCTCTGCACAGCCGACCTTCGGGAGCAAAGGCGCCTGTCCGCGCAGCCTCTCCAGCTCCCGTCCAAGGTCGGCACAGGCCTCGTCCTGCGGCAGGTAGTCGAGGCCCAGCACGCACGGCTCGTCTCGATCGGCGACGTCCATCGGCCGGCGCTCCACAGCGCTGCCTACGCCGATACGAGCCTCCACTGGGCCCTCAGACTGCACGCAGTGCCCCGTGACGCCACACAGCCTCTGTGGCGCGTCCTGGAGTCGTGTAGCGGCCGGCATGTCAGGCCGCCCCAAGGTCCTCTCGGCGCTCCCCACCAAGCGGCCGGGCTCGTCCACTGAGCCCCGTAGCGCTGTCGTCAGCAGCAGCGCCTTCTCATCCTCGCCCCAGCCCTGGGCAGCAGCTGGCATCTTGAACTGGGCCTCCCATGCCAACTTCCCGTCGTGCTCCGCTGGCTTAAGCCTCCCTGAGCGCCGGGAGGATGAGGGGCTGCAGCGGGAGCAGGCGGACCACGTGGGCTGCAAGCCGGCCGGCATGGCGGAGAGGAGGCGGTGAGAGAGGCAACGAGGCAGGGTTAATGGCTCCGACTCCAGCACCAGCTGGACCCAAGGAGCAGCTTCGACGGCTCCCAGCCTCCTGCAGCCTCCAGCGGCTCCGCCACGACGCGACCAGGCTTCAGGGGGCCCTTGCCAGGGCCCACGCGGAGCCCCGCCAGTAAGGACAGGCGGTACCCGGTACTTACCAGGTAGTTGAGTACTGAAGATCGAGACGGGTACCCAGGACAAGTGAAGGTATCCAGGTAATTTTCACGGGTATTTCTTATTATATTTTCAGGCACCCATTTTGGTGTAGAGTACAGATGTGCGGGATTACGGTGAAAATATTTAATGTCTAAACTCTTAGAGTATGGATAATGTTTACCAATGTGCGATAGTTAATGAAATATGGAGATAATGATTATAAATATATCGTTCATGCTGTCCTGCAGGTGAGTATCTAGACGGGTACCCGGGTAAAACAATGTCGGGTATTGCTCACCGGGCGATAAGCAGTCTTACAATGCGTACCAAAGTCTTGTCATTAATAAAATATGATGATAACAATGAAAATAATTACCGTATGTTATACGGTTAGCATTAACAATGGGGTCCAGACTACCTACGAAATGTGCACTAACGTACGATCATTAATGAAACATAATGGTAATGATAGAAATATTTCGTTCACGCTGACGGCGGTAGCCAATGACACCGCGCCAGAAATATCACGTGATATGGCGGTAGCCAATGGCAGAAACCTCGACATCACGTGATGTGCAGGAGTGTCTAATTGGCTGATGAGTAGTGACGTCACAACCAAAGGTATAAATATAGCTGAGCATAAGCTCCGCCCAGTTGCTGAGAGCCTACCATAGGGAGAACCCGTGACACATGTTAATAAACGCACACTTGCTTTTTTATCTCACTTCTCAGAAAAATTTACCTAAGGCTTGTCGTGCTTCATTAACCTTCATTTTGCAGCACATAATATAGCACGTTATTGTCTTGAGCTCTTCATTATGGCATCGAAAAGAGGAAGAAAAGCACCGGTGTGGAATTTCATGGAACAGACAACACCAAATTCTGTAACGTGTCTGGTTTGCAAGGACACTCTGAAGTACAGTGGAGGTAGGTCATCAAACTTGATCAAGCATATTCGAGGTAGACACCCTCTCGAATATGCAGAGTTAAAGGAAGACAGTGCGAATGAGATGGTTGCGAAGGCATCGAAGCCATCCACATCTCAACCTACACTGGTAGAAACTGTCACTAGGACTCAACCATACCAAAAAGAGTCGAAAGCAAAGAAAGAAGTTGATGAGCTGATAATGGAATGGATAGTGAAGGACCTTATGCCACTATCAGCAGTCGAGAGCAAAGCTTTCAAAAGATTACTGAAAAGACTTGACCCAAAATATGAACTACCTAGCCGTAGGGAAGTTGGAAGGACTCTTTTGCCTGCTCTATATAATAAAGAAGTAGAAAGAGTTCGAAAAGAGCTTGCAGAGGCAACCCATGTTTCATTAACAACAGATTTATGGACATCACGCCAAACAAAAGGCTATATTACAGTAACAGCTCACTTCATATCACCGGAGTGGGTTCTGAAATCTGCTGTGCTTGAAACTATTTGCATTGTAGGATCTCACACAGCAGAAAACATTGCACAGCATCTAAGAGAAATATGTGACAAGTGGAATATATTTGATAAAGTACGTACCATCGTGACTGACAATGCTGCAAACATCACCGCAGCTATAGTGCTATTGAAAAAGCGTCAAATTCCTTGCTTTGCACACACATTGAATCTTGTAGTGCAAGAAGCTATTAAGAATACTCCTGATGTCCTTGAGGTTAGAGACAAAATAAAGCAGATTGTAACCTTTTTCCATCACAGTGTAAAGGCTACAGATAAACTCACTCAGTTGCAAGAGCAACACAATGAACCTGCCAAGAAACTAGTACAAGATGTGGAGACAAGATGGAACTCTACATTCTACATGATAGAAAGATACTTAGACCAAAATGAACTTGTCACTACAACTTTGTGCCTACTGGGCAAAAATAATTTGTGCCTCAATGACAACGAGCTTGCACTTCTCCAAAGATCCATCAATGTTTTGGAGATTTTCGAAGAACGACAAGAGAAATGTCTTCTGAAAAGGTAACTTCACTTTCAAAAGTATTACCGATGATCAGGGGCATCCAAAATTGCCTGAACTCAATCACTACGAGTGATGATATGTGCGAGCTTGGCAAACAACTGCAGGACCAAATGAAGAAAAGGTTCTCAGTTAATGAACAATCATTCAGTCTCGCAGCAGCAACGCTGCTAGATCCTAGATTCAAAAAAGTACCATTCTCAGACAGCTCAAACCTCAAAACAACGGAAGAGAGACTGGTGCGTCAGATGCACTCTTATGACACTCCAAAACCTGCAAGCCAACCAAGTACATCCACCGTAGCTGCCAGGACTTTTGATAATAGAACTTCACTTGTCAAGAAAAACTCGCTGTGGAGCACACTTGACAAAGATATTGAGAAAATTAATGAAAAGACATCATCACAGTCATTGACAGGTCCTCTCATTGAGCTCAGGAGGTATTTCACAGAGGAAGCTCATGCCTCAAGAGGAAGATCCACTTACGTGGTGGAAGAACACGCCGCTCAGTATCCCAGAATGAAAGAGCTGGCTAAAAAATACCTGTGTTCACCCGCATCATCTGTCCCGTCAGAAAGATTATTCAGCAAAGCAGGTGAACTCATATCACTTAGGAGGAGCAATCTATCAGAAAACAAAGTAAACATGATCCTCTTCCTAAACAAGAACTTGTAGATAGATTTCTACATGGATAACTTTCAGAAGGCATTTATTTTTTTCAGGAATACTTTCCTTTCTCTGCTTGCATGTCAACAAAGGAAGCTTTTTTCCACATCATTTTATGTTATCATTGTGTCCATTATACAGGGATGTGATTATGCAATAATGTGCAATTACTTATTTCATTATTTTCTTGCATAACTTTGTTTTTATATATATATTTTCCGGAAATGAATATTTTTATACAATATATTATCATCATATTTCATGGTATTGTATATAATATAAAGGGCTGTGATTATGTAGTAATGTACAATTACATTTATTGTTTTCTTGTATAACTTCTTTTATATATTTTACTGAAGGGAAGACTTTTATACAATATATTATTACTAACATTAGAGCAGGTAGTCCTTACTAATTTGCTTTCCTGCTGGTCGGCTGGATATTCGCTGATTGACACACACACACACACACACACACACACACACACACACACACACACACACACACACACACACACCCTCGCCCAGGGGAGTCACCTTGACGTGGTGGCGGGGCTTGAAGCGTGGTAGGTGACATCACCAACTGTGGCAGCCCGCCTGTCACTGTATTGGTTTGGTGTTCATCTACCTCGTGGACCAAGCACTCCCCAGCTTTTATTATTTTTTGTTATGGAGCAGAATGCAAAACAAAACAAAAAAAACGAGTAACAACACTCAAGTATCATAAAGACTACCATCTTCCTGTCTCCCACTGTCCTTTCATTTATCAACCCAGCATGTAATTATATATATATATATATATATATATATATATATATATATATATATATATATATATATATATATATATATATATATATATATATATATATATATATATATATATATATATATATATATATATATATATATATATATATATATATATATATATATATATATATATATATATATATATATATATATATATATATGAGTCTGATTTATAATCTTGGTAATCATTACATTAATCCCGGGAGCATGGATCACTGTGTGCTGCAGTGCCGGGTAAGCGTGTTGGTGGTTACCAGGCTCTGCAGGCAGCTACCCGGGTAGCGCGTTGGTATACTCACTCACCCCGCGCCCCGGGACCACCGTGCGCTGGCGGGTAAGCGTGCCTGATAGATTCCGGGTAGCTACCCGGGTAGTGGAACCGGGTAGCGCCTGAGACGGCTCAGTCACCCCGCGCCCGGGACCACCGCGCTGGCGGGTAAGCGTGCTGATAGGTTTCGGGTAGCTACCCGGGTAGTGGAACCGGGTAGAGCGGGTAGTCTGAGACGGGTACCCGTACCCGCGATTACCTGAAAAGACGTACTCTGCCCATCCCTACCCGCCAGTCCGCCACCCGTGCACCCGCCGCCAGCACACGTGACCCTTCTTGTTCCTCCCCGCACCACGTTGCCACCTCTCGCTGCTGCCATGGGAGAGAGAGCGGACTACGTGACCTGCGAGCCGGCTGGCATGGAGGAGAGGGAGGGGGTGAGGGAGGCAACGAGGCGGGGGCTCCCCAACCTCCTGCGGCAGCTACTGGTTCCGCCACGACGCTACCAGGCTCCAGGAGTCCTTGCCAGGGGCCCCAGATAGGCCCCTGCAGGACCGCCGCCCCGGCGCTTCCTGCCAGAACTGAGCCTTCTTCCTCCGCGTGCGACGGTGCCACCTCTCGCAGCTGCGTCTCCGCCTCCCTCAGGCCTCGGACCTCGCCTTCCTGGGTCCGCACCTCCTCCAGCCGTTCACTCCTCGTGCTGTCGCAGCCCTGGTCGGTGTACTGCTGGGTTTCCAGCTTCTGCGACGAGAAACAGCTCTGGAGGATATCGGCAAGATGGCGGGCCTCCTCGTCTGCCCTCTCTTCTGCCCTCCGAGCCTGCTCGCGTGCCCTCTCTTCTGCCCTCTGAGCCTGCTCGCGTGCCCTCTCTTCTGCCCTCTGAGCCTGCTCGCGAGCCCTCTCTTCTGCCCTCTGAGCCTGCTCGCGTGCCCTCTCGTCTGCCCTCTCTTCTGCCCTCCGAGCCTGCTCGCGTGCCCTCTCGTCTGCCCTCTGATCCAAATCCTGCCTCATACTGGCCAGCATGGCAGCGAACAATTCCATCTGGCCCGGCTTCACATCACCCGGGTCAGCCTCGGCCTTGCCCGTCTCCTCACCCTCACGGCGACCATTGGGGGACGCCATGACGACTCGGCGCGCTTCACTGTTCACTTATCCCACTCCTTTGACACCAAGTGTTACGCCACCCCCCTACCACACACCATCCACGGACAGGCAGGCGGCGTAATCCCCACCAGAACAACCACACGGGCACCAGTCACTCACAGCGGCCCACACAGAACACCGAGAGGAAGAGGGAACGAGGCAGGGCACAAAGGATACACGTTCAACACTAAGTTCTAGTTTAATGACAGGTTCCTCACACAGTACAGAGTACAGCAACTTTCAAGGGCACAGAACAGCTAGTTAATCAAGCACAGTACAGGGGCACGACAGACACGCACACACGGATGCACACAGCTCGCGAGCGGAGCAGCTCAACACTCTCTCAAGCCCAGACACGCGTCTTCCCCACACCCCTCAGCGCCTCTCGCTCGCCACTCTCCACCCTGCCGACTCAGCACTTCCTGCCCGGCGGCCGGAGGCCCCGGGCTCCCCTCTGTCTCTCTTGTCCCAACAAGTAGAGTTGCACCATGCTGAGCTAACATTGCATCATGCTACAATTTCCTCACATTACACATACAATCATTCACATACAGCACATTCGTAACAATATTTATATATAACCTTACTGAGTGTTATCATTTGGAGCCTGTTTTGCTGCTCATTGGAAATTACTGAACCATACACACATCCCCTCCATAGTACATTATCACCATCCAGTTTCTTAATGCTGTCTCAAAAGTGGTTCCCACGGAAATCCTCCCACCCTCCATAATTAACCACACAAGTAACGCCCTTCTGGTCACAAACTTCGGAACGAGTGTTCACTTGTCCTGAGGCCTTAACATCCGGGACCAGCGCTCGACAACTACCACGCTACCACATACCATTCACTACCCTAGTGGTTGTCATAATCAAGGGATGTAGCTTTAATTATTTATTTATTTAATTTATTATTTTTTTTTCTCTATTTTTCCACGCTACAATATTATAGGCACGAGTGCCTTGGGGTCTCATCAGGACCCGGCATCCTGGTAGGGTGTCAGGTGTGTACCTCCCACCTCCTCCTGGCATCCGGGGTTGCGTGGTAGGGCCTTTCCAGCCCCTTTTCCACACCTTCTGCAGGGAGCCCAGGTCGTCCCAGATATTCCTGCTGGGGTTGACGAGGTTCTTCTGGGTCCCCATGCTTCCTCGGGTTTCGCTGACCCTGGATGCGGGAGAGATTTCCCAGTGCCACTCTGCACTGCAACAAAGAGGGTTCATTACTGTCCTGCACCGCACAACTCTGTTGCCTACCTAAACTTCCTCTATTAGCCTTCGGGGCGGCCTTCTTTCCCTCGTGGGACGTGGTTCAACTTCGTCCTCATCACTATCGTCCACCGGTGGTACGAGTACTTCCTCCTGTTCGATGAGGATTTGTTCTTTTCCTACATATGGTTTTATTTTTTCGGCCGCACGTTGTATTTGTGTTCCATTGAAAACATTTTCTAGCACATATGCACTTCCGTCCCTAAGTATTTCTTTAACTTTGTACGGACCCAACCACTTCACTCCCAACTTCCGCTGTACCGAGGACTCACCTTGTTCCTTTTTCACCCAGACCAAACTGTTAAGTTCTACCCTCTGATTAGTTCTCCCTCGATTAGCCTTGTCTCGCCACTTTTGTGCTCTCTCCCTATTAGTTTCTTTAACCACCTCATGCGCGATTTTTATGTCCGCGTCATCATCGTCTTGTGGCAAGGGCGCACTTACACTTCGTGGCGCGTAACGAGAGAACATTAGGTAGAACGGTTGCTCCCCGGTGGTTTCGTGCACTGCCGCGTTTAAGACTGTCTGGCACTGCCCGAGATAGTTTGGCCACCGGTGGGGGTGTCCTCGGCACAACGTAGCTAGGACTGATTTCATGGTTCTGTGCATCCGTTCTGAGATAGAGTTGCCTTGGGGATGGTAAGGAGTGCTGAACACCAACTGGGTGCCCATTCTGGTACATAGGTCTTTGACAATGGTTGCGTGGAACTCGCGCGCATTGTCCGTTAAGAGCACTTTCGGTGCCCCAAAATCTCCCATGTACGTTTGCAAACCCTTCACTACCTCCTCCGCTAACCTTGATCTCATCTTTATAAATTTTACATACCTAGAGTAGTGATCTATAAGCGTCAGGACATATCGATGTCCGCTGTTACTCGTGTGCATATCTGTGATGTCCATACTAATTCTCTCAAGGGGTTTATTACATGGTGGAAGCTCTTGCCATTGCATTTGAAGGCCCCTAGCAGTTTTGAGTTGCTGACAAGTTATACATTCTTTAATATGCTTTCTCATATCTGCTCTCAAGTTGGGCCAGTAAAAATAGTCTTCTGCCTTGAGGGCAGATTTGAGAAAACCTAAATGACCCGACTCTCTCTCATGTGCAAAACTTAGAGCCTGCCGCCTTAATTCATTTGGTATTACCAGAATGTACAATATGGTGTTGTCTTTCTTCCTGCGGGTGGAGTATAATATTTCATCCTCGATGTTAAATTGTGCGAGGGTTGCCCTAGGGTATTTTGAGCGTGGGATACATCCTCCCTCTAAATACTGTCTCATCTCCCTCCACCTTGGTTCCTGCATTTGCAGCTGGCTAAACTCTTCTCTTGTTTTCCCGAGAAATAACTCACTTTGGCCTCCCCAGGGTCTTATAGGTCTTACTGGGCGACTTAATTGGTCAGCCACTACGTTCTTTTTCCCTGATTTGTAATCAATTGAAAAATGGTAATCCCTCATTTCTAAAATCCACCGATTCATGCGGGGTGATTTAGTTTTTTGCCTAAAGATGGAGACTAGCGGTTGGTGATCTGTCCGCACAAATACTTTCGTGCCCCACAGGAAATGGTGGAACTGGCGACATGCCAATACTATAGCTAAGGCTTCCCTGTCGGTGGTTGAATACCTCATTTCTGCCGGACGAAGTTTTTTGGAAAAATAACCGATGACCCTGGGTAAATTATTATCATCGATTTGCATTAGCACAGCACCCACATGGGTGAGGCTGGCATCTGTTTCTAGGATGAAGCTTCTTGACATATCTGCCCGTCCTAGGATGGGGGCTGCTATTAATTTCCCTTTCAGAGTCTCGAAAGCCTGCTGACACTCTGCTGACCATTCGAATTGTAATCCCTTTTGGGTTAAGTTAGTTAAGGGGGCGGCTAGTTTCGAGAATTACCCAATGTGTCGTCTGTAAAATGAACACATTCCCAGGAATCTGCGAGTTTCTTTAACGGTTGTTGGGGCTTTCATTTTCTCAATTGCTTCGATGTTTTTAGGGTCCGGTCGATATCCTTCCCGAGAGACTACATGCCTAAAATTTGACTTCCTTTGCCCAATGTTACATTTTGATAGGTTCAACTTGATTCCTACCCCTCCCATGTGCTCGAAGGTCTCATGGAGTCTACTGAGAAGGGTATTAAAGTCAGGTGCACTTATGATCACGTCGTCTAAGTAAGTCTTTATCCATTCCGCCTTTAAGAGGGGTGCAAGGGCGGTTTGTAACTGTCTACTAAAAATAGCTGGGGAACAAGACAAGCCAAAGGGTAACCTTTTAAATCGGTATAGATTAATCCCCTCAGTAAATGTGGTTAAATCCCGGCTTGGTTCATCTAAAAGCACTTGATAATATGCATCTTTCATATCTAAGGTGGCATAGTATTGCTGTCCCGACACTCTCTCTACTAGTTCCTCAAGTTTTGGTAGAGGGTGTATGTCTACTGCTAAATGGGTGTTAACCTTGCGGTAATCTAGGCACATTCTTTTCTCGCCGGACGGTTTACTAACCAAAACTATTGGTGACAACCAGGCGGCGGTAGATGGTTCTATTATGTCTCTCTGCGCTAGGTCCTCTATAATCTCTCCTATTAGCTCCTTTGCTTTTTCTGGGTATTTATAAATGGGGGCCCTGCATGGTACGGGATTCTCGACATTAATGTGGGCTGGGGGCGCTGTTATCAAGCCTAACTCATTTTTGTCTACCATAAATAACAACTCGTGGCGCCGTATTATTTGGAATAATTTCTGTTTCTGCTCTTCATCTAAGTGAGTCCAATCTCTTTCGCTTAATATGGTGTTTAATTTGTCTCCTCTGGACATTTTCCCTGGGACCGCGTCATTTTCGGGCCCCATCGACTCACTGATCGTGGTTTTTAAGCATTTTGCCTCCGGAAACTCTTCAAGGTTACTGTTGATTATTTCATAACGTGCCAGGAATACCCCTTGATGTAGTGTTAGGTCTAATTTACTATTATTGATCATTGGGAGGAAGATGGTTTTTTCCTCGGTTACCTCCGTAATGAGAGGCAACCCTCCTTGCACGTTCTTATGTTCCGGGTCAACCACCAGGGTAGTACCAGGTGCTTCATCCACTTTGATTTCCCTCATAGCAGCACTGAAAGGTGGTAATTTTAATTTTGCTCTTAGTCTCACGAAAGCTTTGGCCGGGGAAGATTTGTGGGTGGCAATGGATTGGATCTTTATGTGAGTCACCTTCCCGTAGCGATGTTCATGATATTTAAGTGGGTAGGTGACATTATTCCAGGTAATTCTCTTGTTTCGGTGGTCAAGGGTTAGGGTTATTCTTCCCAGGGCATTCATGCCCAACAACAAGGCTGGTTCTAAGTAATTATCGGGTACGATGGCTAGGGGTACCTCTAAAGGTTGGTTGTCACCGACTATGATGGAGGTAGTGGTTTGCCCTAGGATTCTGAGTTTCTTCCCTGTGATACCCTGTAATTGCGGGATGGTTTTTCCTGTAACTACCTTGAGATTGAGTTGTTGCACCACACTTTCTTTGATTAGTGACATTTCGCTACCAGTGTCGAGCAGGGCCTCTAGCATATGGCTTTTGATGTTGACTGTGATTATTGGGGACCTAGCTTGCGCCAGTCACCGTGTCTGAAAGGTCTTCCTCCCTGGACAACCAGGGTACCCTCTTCGGCAGTTCATCCTCAAACAATCAAAACACGAACCGGGAAGCGGATTCTTAAAACATGATTGCACGTCGTGTGTTGTGGACCTACAATACGGGCAGTACACGGATGTCCTTCTTTCTCGAGGTTGTTTCTTTTGCTCTTCCCACCGCTCTAGTCTGCGCTCGATTCGATCGAGATAGGAGGCCAAGGCGGTAGGTTCGGCCAAGGATTCAGCCTTCGGGGACGTTACTGGTGGTGCTCCAGTGCTTGATGCATCAGCTGGAGGAGCGTCATCCGTCACCATAAAGACACTGTCCTTTTTTCTTGCTAGTGCTACTAGTCGTTCCACCTCTAGTTTTTCCATAAAGGTGTGGAGTGGCACGTGATTATCCATATATATTTCTAGCCTGTCTCTACTATCTCGAGGCATTCCCTTTAGCAACTTTGTTTTTATCAACTTTTCCCTCTTTGGCACTTCTCCTGGATTTGATTTTACCTCCAGGAGTGCGAATTTGCATTTAAGTTGGGTGACAAATTCGGTCGCGTCTTCCTCATATGAGTATTTGAGGTCATTTAAGGCATCGAATACCTTTCCTTTACTCTGATCCGTTAGTTCTTTGATCAGTGATGTCTTGAATTCTTCCCAGTCCACCACGGGGCCATGCTTCAGAGTGCTTTGAATGTAAACTGCTAATTCGGCGTCTACTCGACTCAAAGCTATTCTTTTTCGATCTTCCCCCCGTGGGGTGCATTGTTCTATCTGGGAAAGGAATACCTCTAATCTGCCTCCTTCTTCTACTCCCTTCAAGTGTCTTCTCTCGAGGACGGGTATGTCCCTTGGTTTAAGTAGTGGTTTGGTAGGCGAGTCTTCTTGGCTTCTACGTAATCGGTCCACTAATTCTAACATAGATGTTTTTAGAAAATCTACTTCTTCCTCGAGTTCCTCCATTTTCACGGTGTCACCCGCTTGTGGCTCTTTCTTTGACTGTGTTTGTGCCCTAGGGTCTTCCTGGTCAGTGTCAGTACGCTGTTGGTCTGGGCAGTGTTCACTTTCCCATGGACCCAGCAAGTCAGCTATCTCTTCCTTTACAGTTTTCTCCATTGTGTCAAAATTTCCTAAGTTCCCTCAGTATCAATATTTACAGTTTACTCTACTAAAGAGAAGAGAACAATCAAAGCAAACTAATAAAACAAATATATAAAACCCATAAACTCAAACGAAACCACCTTCGAACACATGAGCAAGGGAGGTTAAGCACTTGTTTGATCGTGATAATTACCGCGCCATTGCAGACTACCACTTTCCATTACTCTGCGAGAGAGACTTACCACGCGCTCGCTCCTTCCACCTCTTCCCTCCTCATATACTGCCTGAATGCAGTCATCCTCAAAGAAATTCCCGGCTTTTCCTCCCGGGGCACGAAAATTATCTACCTGAATTTCCTGCTCCTCTACCTCCAATTCCCTTTGAATATGACTATGCCCTACAAGTGCTACTCTAAACATGTTCTCTGGTGTTATGAACACCGAGAGAGAAAAACAAGTAAATGCAAAGACAAAAAAAAAAAAGTTAAGACTGCAAAGCAATAGGGCGACCAACAATCAATCAACAGAAAAAAACAAAAACAAAAATATTAATTATACTGTCTAGTTAACTCTGCTTCAACAATGGGGGGGCGAATGGTTCAGGAAATCCACCGCTGCCACCATATGTAGCGTGGAAAAATAGAGAAAAAAAATAATAATAAATAAATAAATAATTGAAGCTACATCCCTTTTTATGACAACCACTAGGGTAGTGAATGGTATGTGGTAGCGTGGTAGTTGTCGAGCGCTGGTCCCGGATGTTAAGGGCCTCAGGACAAGTGAACACTCGTTCCGAAGTTTGTGACCAGAAGGGCGTTACTTGTGTGGTTAATTATGGAGGGTGGGAGGATTTCCGTGGGAACCACTTTTGAGACAGCATTAAGAAACTGGATGGTGATAATGTACTATGGAGGGGATGTGTGTATGGTTCAGTAATTTCCAATGAGCAGCAAAACAGGCTCCAAATGATAACACTCAGTAAGGTTATATATAAATATGTATTTGGTTTACTTTAAAGGTTAGCGGAGTGCTAATAAAAATATGAAAAAAAAAAATGAATGACCGACCAGGCTGTAGGCCTCTAAGCTAGCTAACTACCGGCACAAGGGAGATTTGGAGAATACACAGAATGCTTAGCTCTGTAGTTGCTGGATGCGGAGGAGGAGGAGCTGCGTGAGTGTCGGGCTCGGCAGAGGACGTCCACGATGGGAATGGGCGGTCCTGGAGCTGGACAGACGGGCGCCGCTTGATGTAGAGATGGAGCGGCTCGGGTGGTATGAAGAGGCGGGCGCCCTTTGATGTAGGGAGCAGCTTGGGGCAGTGGTATTGGAGCCCCCAGGACAGTCGAGGGGCAGGTTACCCCGCCATACAAGTTCCCATCCTGTAGTCCGTCTCACCCCGCAGGCCGTGGGTGGTTTTTCGGGGGGGGGCTGAGTGGAGAGGTGGACACCGCTCTCAACTCCAACTCCAACTCGAACTCGCTGCCTTTCCTTGCTAGGGCTGCTGCTCGTCTCCTGCTAGCCCGCCTCACACAGCAGGCCGTGGGCGGTGTGTGCGTCCTCCAAGCTTCTGGCTTTCTGCAGTGGTGCTTGCCTCCTCAAGTCTACCCCGCTTCTGGCGCTCTTCCTCCTCCTCGCTTACTCATCAGCTTCTCTCCTCCATCACGTGATCTTTTAACCCCGCATTACTGACTCTCTCCCTTCCGGAACATTCTTTTACAATCAAACCCCTACCTATCTAACTAACTAGTTATTGGTCTCTTGGAGGGGTTCGAGGCTCTGAGATGAGGGATTTCAGTAACTCGTTCATATATTCGCTCATTCGCTCGCCGTGTTATCTTCTCATAACCTTTTACGCACTTACATTCCTCAGCTACCCATTCACTCTTTCACTCATTCACTCTCACTCACTCACGCTTACTCACTCTGTCACTCACCGACTTACTCACATTCTCTCGTTCATTCATGCACTTGCTTACACTTACTCTTACTCACTGACTTACTCACATTCTCGTTCACTCACATTCGGACCGTTACAATATATATATATATATATATATATATATATATATATATATATATATATATATATATATATATATATATATATATATATATATTTATTTATTTGGCAGCGACGGCCTGATGAGCGAGCCTCCCATAACCCATTCAGCGAAGGGGGTACCTCTTCGTCCAACTCAGTAAGGAGTGGCTCTCCTGTCACGCTGGTCGCAAGTTCAATCCCAGGTAGCTGGGGATTACCCTCTCCTTGTTGTGATTAATTTCTCATGTGTTTCGATACATGCAGAGGACGTGTGAGACCGAGAGAGTAATAGAAAGAGAGTAGAAAATCTCTTCATTAAACTGGTGGCAGCAGTGGGATCCTCTCCTGCGATTCTGTTGAGTTTCCCCGAAGGGGTATAACAGGTAGAGTGATGGCCCATGCTCTCCGAGGTTGATAGAAAATGGAGTGTTGGAGGTATGTCTCTACGGGGACATTGTGAAATAGTGCACCAAAATGGGTCACTGTCTAAACGTCTCAACACAGAAATTAATCTACATAGGGGGGAAAGCCGTGTAGTACGGCAACGGCCTGATGAACGAGCCTCCCATAACCCATTCAGCGAAGGGGGTACCTCTTTAGCCGACTCGGTAAGGAGTGGCTCTCCCGTCATGCTGGTCGCAGGTTTAATCCCAGGCAGCCAGGGAATACCCTCTCCTTGTGATTAATTTCTCGTGTGTTTTGATACACGCAGAGGACGTGTGGGACCAAAGAGACTATATACCAAGAGATAGTGGTATGTAGTAATTCCTCGGGCGTGCGGAAGTTGCGCCATCTATTAGCCCACCAAAAACGTCACTTTTCAGGGGTAGCTTTACTATCTTTGAAGTACCTGCCACAGCACCCTATCTGGCCTTTTACTTGTTTTTTTCATTATTGTAAAATGATTAACTAATGGGGTAAAGAAAAATATATTTGTTCTTATGTTTTATTTGGTATTATCGACACTATATCAATTTGTTATTTTAGGAAAAAATAAAGTGTAGAAAACATTTTGAAGGCTATATATATGTATATATATATATATATATATATATATATATATATATATATATATATATATATATATATATATATATATATATATATATATACACGTGTGTGTGTGTGTGTGTGTGTAAACATATCCAGTGCTTTAAATACAAGCAAAGCATACAACATTCTATGCATGCTAGATTACTATAATGCCTTTGCAACTCTAGTAACCCGGATGTCACACTGGTCCTGTGTCCCAGGGTAATGGGTTCCCTAACACCACAGGCTCAAGAGCCAATGTTACGGAGATGAGCACTGAGGCTACACGCTGCTACAGCGTATGCCCCCAACCGTACCTTTACCTTTTGCAACATGCTCTTAGTTGAGTAAAAATTTCATACTAACTGTACAAGTGCCAGATAATGGCAACCATTGCATACTGTTTGACAGGGCAGAGAACAAAAGCTTCTAAGCATTACAACTGAAATAAACAATTGGAGACACTCAAAGCTTGTTAAATGAACATGACCCGATTTATAACAGGTAAAACCAACAATGGTGTGTTATATACAATAAAAACTGTATAAGAATGTTGCAAGGCACATCAATATAAGAGCAAAGCATCATAAAACATGCTGAAATACATGGTGGAGGACATCAAGAAGGTAACACATGAGTTGTCTTAAATGGAATGCAATAACTTGGTGGTCATGGGAGACAGCCAAGCCTGGAGGTGAAAATGGGATGTAGGACACGGTATGATCTCACAAGCTCTGACCTTGGTGTCAGGGTCATGAAGATATTAAGCTCAGTAGGCACAACTATGCAGCAGAGGCACATATGATAAAAGCAAATGAGACAAAATAAGGCAACTCATAGTGTAAGAAAATAGCAGGAAAGTTATGCTGCAGTATGTGACACGCCAAATCACAGGGCAGAGAGTGATATGTATTTCATAGGCTACATCAGTAAACATGTAGCATTTATTGCAGGAAGCATACATTAAAGTTGGATGTAATAAAATATATGTTTTTAGTACACATTAAAGTTGGATGTAATAAAATCATTTGATATGAAACTCCTTGAACTGGCCAACCAAACAAACCACTCTCTGTCCCCCCTGGTCTGAAATACCCCTGAGTCATGAGTGAAGTGTTGAAACTGAAGGCAAGTGAAAAACTGTGCTTAGAAATCTATTAGCATTTGGACTTTGATAGTATAAGGCCAGAGCAAACCTCCTCTCTTGTAACCCATATTTCCTACTAGGCTTAGATCTTGGCATCTTGCAGCATGTTGAACCTGACCTTAGAAAAAATCCACCCCTATTGGATCTAAAAAATTGCTGGCTCTGGGCAAAAACTGCCCAGGAGTTGTAACAGCCTGGCCTTTGAGCTGCCTTGCCTCCCGGCGCAGACGACAGACTGTTTAGTGCAGCAATTTTCACTTTTCATGTCTGAAAATACATGCAAAAATATTTAATCACAATTAATCACAATTCTAAATAATAAAATATGTGCATGTAATTGCATTATTTTCAGTGCTATAAGGACAGTGAATCTAAGCATTGACATTATGTCTGCACGCCAGCTTCGAGGGAAGGCTTCACTTAGATTGCCTGACAAGAGTAATATTTTCAGGAGAGATGGGGAGAGGATACAACTGGAGACTCTTGACAGTTATAATGTCAAGATCTACAAGCACCCATTTTCCATATATATCTTTGATGTTCAGTCCATACTAAAATATTTGTCAATGTATTGCCACACTATAAATCTAAAAATTCCCTGTTTCTCAGATGTTAGTCATACCTAAGCCCTGCTAAACCATCCAAGTGAATCAAGAACGAGTTCCGGGGGGCAGCATGAGCCAATAATAAATGGCGCCACTATAAAAAAAATTGCCTGCACCATGACAGGCCTGGGCCGACCGCCAGGCCCCTAAGAAAGACTACAGGCGCTATAGGTGGGTGGGAAAAAAAAAGGATCACATCAGAAGAATGGACAAAGGTTTGTTAGTGGCACTTCAAGGTTATGCTACCTCTTTAAAGATTGGCCAGGCCTCCCTGTGGGCATCTTACCCCAAAGGCACAGGGGGCCTCTTACCCTGGCAACTCATATATACACAAAATGTCATCATTTTTCCTACAAGTAAGTAGGCAGAGTATAATCACTTGCAATATGGTCTGGACATCTTAAAGCAAGCATCCATAGCCATCAGGCTAACTCTACAATTCTTTGTCGTTAATTAGGTATCATTTAAATCACTGAAAACTTACAAGAAATTAGTCAAAAAGAAGAAATGTCCGCTTGTGGCCAAGGTAACTGTTCATTGTTTACTCCAGTTGTTCCTGTGAGCACAGAGAGTTGGTGTTGCCTACTTGATCATGTGACTGGTTGAGAAAAGAAAGAAAGACAAAACCAAGGGGGGCATCTTACCCCACCTTACCCTACACTCGAACGCCTGGAATCACAACACAGATCAAACAACAAATAAACATGCAACCACTTCACATACGCAGACAAGCACACAGACTTAGGGTAAGGTGGGGTAAGATGTCCCCCTGGGGTGAAAGGCCCCCCCGTTGGTTTTGTCTTTCTTTCTTTTCTCAACCAGTCACGTGATCAAGTAGGCAACACCAACTCTCTGTGCTCACAGGAACTGCTGGAGTAAACAATGGACAATTGCTCTGGCCACAAGGGGACCTTTCTTCTTTTTGACTAATTTCTTGTAAGTTTTCAGGGTATTATTCTAGTGTTTGCCCATAGATATATACTCACCCCTCGCAACCAAAAATTGGCTAGGGGGCCATTGAGACTTCGAGGAATGCGGTGGTAAACATGAAATGCGTCGCAAATGCATAGTTTTTGAGTTATGAGGGGTTGAAAAATACCCTAGATGTATGGAAATTCCTTACAATTACTTAGATGTAGGGAAATTTCATACATTCCGGGTTTTTTTTTTACAACGTCCGGAAACCACGCAAAGTAATTATTGAAAATCACTCCGCACCTCGAAATTACGATATTACGCCTCCATATTGTACTTAGGGGCATATTATACATAAGGACGATGTGTTTACATGGCGACGCCATTGCAATATGAGCAGCGTTGCCAACGATCCGGTTAGCGATGATACGCTAGGTGAGACCAGGTCCACCACGCGTGGTTATTATTTTTTTTACTTTGGAACACGCACCTTTACCTAATACTATTTCCAATGGTACGCTAGGTTAGCGATGGTATGCTTAGTTTGCCATTAGCCCACGCATGTGAGACCAGGTCCACCACGCGTGGTTATTTTTTTTTTTAGAACACGCACCTTTACCTAATACTATTACCGATGGTACGCTTAGCCATTAGCCCACGCATGTGAGACCAGGTCCACCACGCGTGCACAGGTTTTTTTTATTTATAACACGCACCTGTAAGAAGGGGGGGGTCCAGGTTAGTAGGGGGGGCGAGGGGGGCGAAGCCCCCCCGTTAGCAGGTCGTAAAGTTCGGTTGGAGTAGTTTAAATATGCTCCCCCACCCAAATACCCCGAGTTCACGCAGGTCCCCCAAGATCGTTGGGGGAAGGGGATTAATTCGGCTTCTTTACTTCTAAGTACTTTGGTTTTTTTTTACTATGATATATGGAGGCGTATTATCATATTCTGGAGGCGCGGAGTCAATATCCAGAATCACCTTGTATACTGGGAATACGAGCCCGTGAAGCAGATTCAGAATCCGGTCAGTAAGGATTCACGTGTTCGAACAGCTCGGGCAAGAGGTTCGAGAGCCTGCACTTCCTGCACAAGCCGCAGTATTGTTAAGGCGCGGTGTTGGATGGATCACGGCTAGCCGGTGGTTTTACTTGTGTCAGTGATAAACAATGAAGATACACTGTGTTTGGTGCCACGGACTCTACTTGGAGGACAGAAACCTTGCGATGAGGTGACAAACTACTAGAGAGAGAGGGCATGAGTGTAGTGGAGGCGGTTTATGTGAGCACAGATGGCCGCCGGTGCCACGCCAGATGGTGAGGTGAGCATCGTTTGGTGGGTTCACTACACTTCTCTCCCAAAACAAGCTTGGGGATCCACTGAGTGTGTGGTTTTCGTATGGGAAACACTAAATTCGTCCCAAACGCTTATTTTAGTGGTGGTGGGAGGAAAATTCCCTAAATTTAGGGAATTTCCCTAGATCTAGGGAGTTTTTATCCCCCCCCCACACTAAAAAATACGCGCATGCGACGGATTTCGTGTCCCCCACCCGAAACCCCGCATTCCCACCAGGTCCCCAGGCTTGTAAGGGGGAGGGGGGGAGCATGGGCAAACACTAGAATTTTACCGTTTTCAGTGATTTAAATGATACCTAATTAACGACAAAGAACTGCAGAGTTAGCCTGATGGCTATGGTTAACTGCTCTAAGGTGTGTAGACCATATTGCATGTGATTATACTCTGCCTACTTACTTGTAGGAAAGATGGTGACATTTTGTGTATATGAGTTGCCGGGGTAAGAGGCCCCCTGTGCCTTTGGGGTAAGTTGCCCACAGGGAGGCCTTTTACCCCACATGTGGGGTTATCTTGTGTAATCATCTCAGAGCTCTCATTTATTATCAGCATCTCATCCATTATTGGCAACAAAGAAAAAAAACTTCATCTCCAGCTTCGTCTGATGAGGATGAACGGCCTTGTTTGGTGTGTGGGGAACCATTTGCTAATAGCAGACCTTCAGAAAAATGGGTTCAATGTCGGGGTTGTAGAAATTGGTCACATGCAGAATACACAACTGGAGTAGGCCTAGATCTGTACGTATGTCAAAACTGCGAGTCTGATTAGGCATTACATCATTGCTATAAATAAAAAAAATAGTAATACTGTAACGCCTAATCAGACTCGCAGTTTTGACATACATACAGATCTAGGCCTACTCCAGTTGTGCATTCTGCATGTTTAAGTTTTTGAAAGGCATCCATAAGTGAACACTTTTGAGTTTGAGACTATAAGAAAGTTGGTGTTTTGATGTGATACACTGAATTTACCGTACCCAACGGTTGTGTTTCTCGCAAGACACTTGAACCACACCAGGACAACTCCGTGTACAAAAAGACACACAAACCATTTACCACTAATACAGCAGGGGTGCCGGGCTTACCCCTACAAGCACCTCCCAGCGTTACAACGATAATCCTAACAGGCCCGATAGTAATACCTAGTTGTAATCACGGTAAAGATTCGTATTAGGTCCGTGCCAGTATCTCATAATCTACTTTATGAACCATCAGTATCTCTTCATATATCTTTTCTACAAACCTTCAACAGTCATGGAAACGCTTTGAATATCCAATTCAAGGACTTTTTTTTTACTCTTGAAAATATGGGATAATGTTTACGAAAGCGCGTCGCCTCCTCTGCTGGCCGCGGCGACGCTGCAGCCGCCGCAGCCGCAAAATAGCTCGCAGAGGGCTTAGGGTCGGGGAGTATATTTAAACTACTCCAACCGAACTTTACGACCTACTAACGGGGGGGCTGCGCCCCCCTTGACCCCCCCCCCCTCATGTATATGTGACTTATTTCAGCGAGGAGGTATTTCTCGCAACACCGGCTGCACAGTCGCCGCGGCCAGCAGAGGAGGCGACGCGCTTTCGTAAACATCCCATATTTTCAAGAGAAAAAAGTCCTTGAATTGGATTTTCAAAGCGTTTCCATGACTGTTGAAGGTTTGTAGAAAAGATATATGAAGAGATACTGATGTTTCATTAGGTAATGAGATACTGGCACGGACCTAAAACGAATCTTAACCGTCCTGTTGTCCTCCAGACTAAGTTTAAGTCAGCACTGCCGCGAGTTAATGTGGGGCGAAAGCGCTGAGGTGCTGTTAGCTTGATAGCAGGTGATGTTGTGGGCCGGGAGCCAACGTACCACGTGGGTCTGAAGGGGTATTTTGAATTTCCCTCGCCAGATGGCGTGGCTTTCGATCGGTTATATTATACTTGCTCTTAATTATTCCGCAAGGGCAATTATCTATTATTTCATGAAAGGAAACACTGAACTATTGTTATTCCTTTCATTGTAAACACACTCTGTCCTGCCTGGGGGTTGGGATGGCATGTTCCTCCCTTCTCCCTTGTTGTTTACCTGCAACAATAAACTATCAATCAATCATGTGTTTAGTCTTCAGGCAGTGAATACGGTGATACTGTCTCGGTCTGGGAGCCGATGAGCGAAGTGTGTAAGCACCATCCATCCATACCATCAGACGATACTCTTAGTTGGCTTGAACTCTTGGCCTGAGACTAGTTCCATAAGGGAAATAGTTAATTTGTCTAATCCCCTGGTTAACTGACCTAATTCCTAACAGTTTTTAACTGCTTCAG
The DNA here is from genome assembly GCF_024679095.1 of Eriocheir sinensis. Classification (NCBI taxonomy): domain Eukaryota; kingdom Metazoa; phylum Arthropoda; class Malacostraca; order Decapoda; family Varunidae; genus Eriocheir; species Eriocheir sinensis. The sequence continues at coordinate 7,470,637 of NC_066528.1, forward strand.
ATATCAATATTCAACAGAAAGGACATATTTTATCAAATTAATAGAATATTTAGTTCCATATATTTTTTCATGAAAATAGATGTTCTTTTTGTTACAAAAATTCAGAAGAATGGCAAGCTAGTCTAATATTACTAGTCTAAAAGAAGGGGATACCTTTTAGAAAATTAATTAATTGTTTAGTTGTACATTCTGTTCATTAGGAGACACAAATTTGACTGTGTTCCTATATTTCACATCAAGAGAGATTTATAGAGTATAGTTTTCAAAAAGGAAATACATTTTATATTTTCTATAATGTGAAAAAAATATTTTCCTTATGTGTCTGCAAGTTTTATTATTGTAAACCAGAGTGGGGTAAAAGGCCTACCCAGTGGGCTTCTTAACCCACATGCGGGGTAAGAAGCCCCCTTTATTTTTTTTTTAAATTGTCATTATAATAAAGTCAAAATTATAATGAGTGGATATAATATATACCATAGATAGGCCTTAGCCTAAGCTTTCAACAGAACTTTTTTTTCAAAATTCTATTGCAAAAAATGTGGCTACAACAAGCAATCTCCCTTAAGGGGGGCAACATACCCCACCTTACCCTACACTTGATTGTGTACAAGATCACAAACACTCACATTGACATTGACCCACAAACATAACTACGCAACGCAAACAGTCAACGTACTCGTAACACACACATCCATAAATACCAAACATATCACACTAGCACTGACGCATACAAGCACTCATACTTTCCACGCACTATACGTGACTCGAACAGCCTCCTTCAACAGATTTTAGACTGCGGTACAATAGACTCATTCAAAAAACAAATACATACTCACTTGTCACCACAACACACCAACACTACCAATTACACTTGATTCACTTCCCTCCCCTGCACACTCGGCTCCCCAGTCCCCCCAACAGCCAACAAATATATGCGTGTTATGCACCTGGGCCCAGATTCACTAACGCCTCGCAGATACGACAATCTTAAGTGGATCCAATATGGCGGAAATAAGAATGTCGTATCTTGCGATTCCCAAAAGAATCTTAAGTCCGCCATGTTTAGATTTTCCTGCCTTAACGCTGTTTCACACTCTCGCCGACAGACGGCGTAGTATGATGTTGACATATTTCGTTCAACCAATGGCAGCGCTCGATACATACGTACTCTAGAGACAGTAGCCAATCACAGGAAGCTCAACACCAGTGCAGCACGTGGCCCGTGACAGAGGCAGGCGATGTTGTCTGCCCCACCGGGAGTACGGAGATGAAGTGAGGAAGTTCAGGTAAGCCAATCACTTGTCATGTGGAGAGTCAGCTTGGTATATTGTTGCTAAAACGTGCTAGTGAGTGAAACATTTTTGTTAACCTGCTTGAAGGTATCCTTTAGGTAACGTTATAAACGTGCCTTTCTGTCAGTTTTTAGCCATGACTTTGTCCTCCAAGTTGTCCATGATCAGTCTCATTACCCTGTTTTGACCTCCTCTGTAGGTAAAAGTGTAATATACTTGCATGCACCAAGTTATCTCACCATGGAGAGGGGAAGGGATGTGGGTGCACACACACTTCAGTACGTGGTGTCATTTCAGTATTTTCATAGAGGTGAGGCCATTTACTGAGCAGCAGAGCTTAGCAAACATATCAGTCATTAAGATTTGCCACCAGGGCACTGCCCAGCAATGTGGCTAGGATTAGGAGTGGAGCTCAGACATTGTCAGCTGCTCAGATATTGGGAAGTAGATAAAACGGCATACTTTCCAAAGAGCAGCTCGCTGTATTATGGCTTAAAACACTGTCGCACTACTATAAATGCAATAACAATAAGTAAAAAGCTCTTTCATAGTGCTTGAGATAAACTAACTTCCTATTAAAACATAGATACTTTACATTCTTATAATAGTGAATTTAAAGTATCTATGTTTTAATAGGAAGTTAGTTTATCAACACTATGAAAACTTTACTGCATTATAGTACAGTGTTTAAGCCATAATACATGAGCTGCTCTTTGGAATTTATTGTATTCCTTTGTTTTCTTCATTTCCACAGATTAAGTTTATTAACTATGTAAACTTTCTACTTCATTGCTTCTTAACCTTTAACTACTAGCCAGTCACTTTAACCTCTCTCTCTCTCTCTCTCTCTCTCTCTCTCTCTCTCTCTCTCTCTCTCTCTCTTATGATCCTGGTTATGATGACCAAGCAAATAATTTTCCTTTTATAGGAGACTGAGTGTAACCTGTAAGTGTAGTGGGTGCTACAACACCTAGCAGCCCATATGTCCCAGCAGTGGTGCAGCGTCGGACCCTTAAACTTCCAGGCAGGAGACACAAGATAAAAGATTCTGAAGCAAGACCAAGCATATATTACTGGATAGTTTGCAGAAATGTGTAGATTTCCTTGAATCGTCTCAACCAGAATGACTGCAATAGCTGGACCTTTACAGGACTTTGTTGAATATTGCAGGGCATGAAATTCTGTATTTCTTATGCATCACTAAAGGTCTCTTTTGATTTCTTCAAACATGTTTTGTATTTGCAATTTATTTAATTGTTTTCTGTTGGAAATAACATATAAAAAGATGTTTAATAGCAAGCTGTGAAGAATTGCTCCAAATAGTACACACCACGGTGCTATATGCTTTACATTTTATTAAGTGTATAATAAGCTCAGCCATATTGTCCTGCAGTTAATTTTTAGTCAGATAATTTCTCCCCTTTTTTTACAATTTAAGTTGTGATTGTGTTCATGTATACCAGCAGTTCTTTCTTTAATTATATTAGTAAAGAAGTTTTTATTATATATATGAAGTCAGATTAAGTGACTTTCAAAAGCAATATAATTAAGTCCATTTAGCCTGTGTCACTCTCAAAGTTATACGCCTCCGTGGTCTACTGGTTAGCGTGCCTGGCTTCTACTCCAGGCCCGGGTTCGTATCCCGGCCCAGGCAGTCTGCGTGCAGCTCACCCAGCTGTTCATCCTCCCTCTTGGGCTGGTCGATAAATGGATACCTGGGAAATCTGGGAAGGTAATCTGTGGTAACCCAGATATTACACTGGCCCTGTGTCCCAAGGTAATGGGGCTCCTTCCACCACAGTCTCAAGGATCAATGTTACGGAGATGAGCACCGAGGCCATGCGCTGCTACTACGTATCCCCCAACTTTACTCTTACTCTCAAAGTATATAATTGTGTGTATGTGAGTGTGTGTGTGTGTGTGTGTCACATCCTGGAAAGCCCAAGACTTCTTTCAAAACTCTGATGACTCGAGAAAGAGTCTGGCTTCCAGCTATATCTTGAGAGCCAACAGTCATCGTGGAAATTTTCTAGGTATAGGGAATGTGTTTTGACAGTGGGCAGTGCCATTGTCTTTGAAGAACTCTACCGAGTTCTTAACGAAACACACCCATACACCAATTTGCTCGATGATTTCCTTTATTTTATTGCCAGTACACTATTTAACACATTTAAATATTTAATAATGTATATATCAATGCCCACTTTTTCATTATGTTCTCAACTTGTGCCAGCAACATATGAGTCAGTACTTTAGTAAGGTTAGGTTACATAAATGAAAAAAGTGCATATTTGAGTTAAAAACAGAAACATTATTTTCTTGTCAATACCCAAAAAATAACTTGAATTTCAAGGAGAAAGATTTTTTTTATAGTCTATGGACAAAGAACCTTTATTTTCTGGTTTTAATGTTGTGCTATAAGTAGAAAATGAAGTAATTATATATTTTTCACTTAACATGAAATAAATATCAATATATATAAATATTTTGCCTCAACCTAAAATCATAAAATACTTTTTTCAATTATAGTAGCTATTAAACTATGAGTGGGAATAAAACTGGGTGATGAATCAAACCTTGACAGGTGTTGCTAGGTTGCTAATTTACCAGCAATAGGTTACCATGTGATGGAGATGAGCACTGAGGCCACACACAGCTATGCGTATGCCCCCAACTTCACCCTACCCTTACTAGACACATCATCTATAACACCCAGTAAAACTAGCATACTAAATAGTAAATGTAATACCTTAATACAGTAAATATCATTGAGACAAGAATGAGCCATGGGATGACTCAATTACCAAAATATCCAACAAACATATAATGCATGTTGCAAAGAATGGGTAATTGCTTAGCAGGAGCAGTCTATTTGAGATGCAAATTACTTATTTCCTGTGATATGTTATGATGCTTTTTAATGGGGCTCTGTTTATTACCACAATAATTCAGCTATGAAAGTGCTACAGCAAATTTACCCCAGAATTCACTATAACAAGCTCTGCGGCATATATTGTCCAGCCGTCTTCACTCCCAAATCTCTTTACAAACTAACAGACTCATTTTAACCTAGTGGATGGTAACCTAACTCTGCTAAAATTGTAACCTATAATTGCCGCTGGGGATAGTAGCCTATCATTACAGAGGAGAGTAAACTGTCAACCCAAGTATGAGACTCACCAAATCAACTCTTAGTACTTTCATAATTGCTTCCTGGTGATAACTAACTCCACAAAAAAAGACATGATAATTTACCCAGTAATGAATAGTTTGTGTCTCTAAAATAGGTCGCTAAAATCTGCTAAACAATGGCAAGGGAACACCCAGAAATATGTTCAGGGAGATTGGAGGGCAGAGCAAAAGACAAGATACACTTTGGGGTGCAGAGCCTGAAACCTCATCAACGGTAAACAGGTGGAGCCAGCCCATCCTTGGTTGTGCTAGTGGTCTAAGGTATTACAAACTACAAATTAAGACTAAATTATTCACCGAGCATGTATGAGTACCCACATTACCCCCTGGTGGATCTCCTGCGAGCATTTCAAGCCCTCCATATATATTATCACGAGTGTTTACGGCAGGATATTTGATTCAGTAGTGTAGGAGTTCACAGTCACTACATATTCAGTGAATGGTATTATATACGGTTGACACGTCCTTATAAAGCAATGTTTTGATAGCACAGTGACGTTTTGTTCATTATTTTGGCAGCGGGTCTTCCTCTTCTTCTTCATTCCTCCTTGTGTTGTGGAGAAAATCTGCCCTACGTACGGGTCACGATACCTTACGCCATGTCTGGAGCTGCCGTAAAGTTACGGTGCCGGAAGAATGTCGTAACTGTTTAGTGAATAGCCCAAAGCAGCCGAAAGTTGCCTTAAGACATTTTTTGTGACTTACGAACGTCGTAACTCGTTAGTGAATCCTGGCCCTGTACGGGTGCCCTGCGCATCATTAATCCTGATCCAGATCTACAATTTTCATAGACTCGAGAAAAAAGTTTTTTGGACTGGTTCTCCAGCACGCGTGGTGTTCTCTTATCTTGTGAATCAAGTTATAAGCAAAGCAGCTCTGTCAGTCCATTTTACGAGTCTCTTGGTGGGCCATCTTCCAATGCTCCTCACTCCTCAGCCACTGCCGTCGTCTGTTTGTTTACATACAGCCGTTCGGTACCCACGTACCCACGCTCGTACTCACAACCGCTTTCCAATCATACGGACAACCAACAATTCGCTCCCTGAGGCTGTTGGGCATACGGGCAACCGCGGTTGCCCATAGCCCCAATGGTTGGACACCGTCTTTTAAGGCAGCACGCATGACGCCGACGGTAGGTAGACGTGACCCGTGTATACATGTCAAAGGAGCCCGAAACTCCTGGCGGTAATTAATGCGCGAAAATCGTGATGGTAAGAATTTAGGACTACGTAAGCGCTATAAACTCGAGGATCGCGAAACTCGGATAGCGCGAAACTCGAGAGGGTAATATATATATATATATATATATATATATATATATATATATATATATATATATATATATATATATATATATATAATCGAGCGCTACCATTGGTTGAACGAAAAATGTTAACAACACACCGCCGTCTGTCGGCGGGAGTGTGTAACAGTGTTAAGGAAGGAAAATCTAAACATGGCGGACTTAAGAAAAGTTTGTGAATCGCAAGATACGACATTTTTATCTCTGCCATATTGGATCCACTTAAGACTGTCGTATCTGCGAGGCGTTAGTGAATCTTGACCCAGTATCACAGCAACCACGTTGGATAAACGTAAAGTATATCGTCAGATATCACGTAAATAAGCCTAATATTCATATTCAATACCTTATCAACAGGATCACGACCCATTCAATATGACAGAACACTGAGAGGAATGCCTAAAGTTATATCCAGTGTCGCACAAATCGAAAATCTTCCCTCCTATTCACGAGCGTGGTTCCACGGTAAACGGAAGCAGCCATTTTGTTCATCGTCATGTCCATTCGCAGTGTTGCTAATACTGCGCTGCTATAAGTTCTCTCTTTTTAACGGCGATTATACGGTCCACCCCCTTGTACAGTATTCCCCCACATCACCCTACCCTTCCTCATACTTTGGAGCCTCTTTCTACGAATGTACGAATGACGTCACCATATGACCCGGTCGGAGGAACTGCATGCTAGATATATAAGTACCGTAGGCTTATTCACCAGAGTACGAGACTAAAAATCCCCTAACATTGTAATTTCAGGAATCCTTCCACGGATGTCGGCGGCGAGCAACTTTTTCAGCAAGGCCTTCAGTCTTGACAACCGCTTACAGACTCTTTGCTGGGAGCTGGACATTGAGTTCTCTCTACGGCCAGGGTGAGCTTGTCCAAAAGGACGAACTCCACCTGTCTCCAGTCGGAGCAGCCAGATTTGGAAGGCTCATAATTAACGCCAAACTGTGGACAGTATTCACATCTCTCCGAACACAAAACGGGCAGCAAAGTTGCTAGAAACGCGCTATTTACAGCAAAACGCGCTATACATAGTAAATATTTATGTGTGGCGTTCCTTGAACCTATACGATATTAATAAATTTCGGCAAACAAAATTTTCATAATCCAGATTAGATGGAACGTATAATTAAGTACCACTCAACACGTATACATGTCTAAAACCTATAAGCGATTTACAAGCGAACATTTATACAAGCGAAAAAAGTTCACTTCTAATTCAATACAACCAACAATACAACAATACAACCCGGAACGTAACATCCAATGAACCCGAGAGACTGGCCTACCGCCTGGCTGTGGAGAGACTGGCCCCGGAGACGGGAGTGGGACAGGGACAGCTAGGTTAGGGATGTGTACAGGAAGCAGACACGTACGGCGATGACGTGCCCGTTGCACTGCGTAAATAAATATTATTAGAATTAACTTAATTGTACGTATATTTAAAAAGTGTTGAATATTGTTCACTTGCTCCACTTTATTAATATTATTCATTTCACATAACGCGCCAGCAAGTGTGCCGAGCATTGTAGCTATTTCGCGCTAGAAAACGCGCTAGGCGCAATTTTGTAGAAAATGCGCAGAACCATGCACTGTTGAACGCACTAGAAATTGCGTGTTTCGCGCTAAAATGGGAACACTGCCGTGGAACCGTAAATATATGGTGCTGCTGCTGGGGCTGAGTGGAGAGACGAATGGACGAGTGGTTGAAGCGGTGAAAGAGTTCTTGGAGAGCATGTGGCGTGCAAGATGTAGGCAATGACATCTTGCTCCGAGTAGTTGAACACCGACACTCTGTATGTTTTTTCCTAAGTCTATTTACACCAAGTCAAGTCATACACAGTTTTGTGGGAGGAGACACGGCCGAGGCGTGGTTTATGCGTGACGTTGCTTGGAGCCAAACTAGAGAATGTAGGTGATGACAGGGGACGAACCCGGGGCTGTCACATAGAAACAGGGATTTAGAGAAAACGAGGAAAGGCGGACTAATTTAAATCAATCACTTCAACATGCCCTCCCTCACACCCCACACCGCCGTTTGTAGTCATTGAAATTACAGTCACGCAATAGCACAATAAAAAGACATATTTTTTCGTCAAAGGCTTGCCTGAACGCGCTGTGAAAGAAGGCGAGAATGCACATCCAGAGTGCACATAGTACGGCCCCATGCAACTTTTAACACCCCTGAACTGCCGGGTATTTTTTTCTGGCTACAAGTGACGTCATCCCGCTGCTCCGCCCCAAAACCGCCTCCTGCGCGTACCGGTCGCAGTTCTGAAGCGGAGTGACTTGACTTGGTATATATAGACTTAGGTTTTTCCTTCACAGGAGCTGCCGATACAAAGGCCTGGCCGGGGGGAAATCTCAAGCGCCTGTGACATCAAGCTCAAGATCGCTCCGCCGTCTAGAATGGAACGTAAGAAAGTGGAAGAAAGAGATAGACAGTGCAGTGAAAAGTGACGGTCTGAGGAGGTGGAAGCATGTGATGGAGCGAAAGAGTACTTTGGAGTGGTACAGGGAAAAAGAAGCCCCGCAGTGTGTCAGCTGGGATGATGGAAGCCTGGGTGGTGATCTTCTCTTCCAAGCTCGAGCGCGCAGTGTATGAGTGTGAATGCAAGAAATTACAGGTGTCTGAGTCCCGCAGCAAAGTGTGCCAGATGTGTGACAGGGGTGTGGATGAAACTGTCGCGCATGTGATACTGGTGTGTGGGAGGTACCGGAGAGAAAGGACGGAGATGATGAGGGTGGCACTGAGTGAGATGGGCTGGGATGTGAATGGGAGGATTGCAAGAACAGAGAGGGAATGGATGCTGCTGCTGCTGGGACTGAGTGCTGAAGCAAATGATAGAATTATAGAAGCCATGAAGAGTTTTCTGGAATAGATGTGGTGTGCAAGAAATAGGGAATTGGAAGATTTGTAATGGATACTGCTTGTGTTTTTTATTTTTACAGGCTGTGCCGATACGAAGGCCTGACTCCAACGGGTCACCTGTACAGCAAGAGCAAGAGCTCAAACGAACAGCTCAGCACCACCACCACCCCACAAGAAGAAATAGACAACAGCAGAAGAAAAAGACCATTACCACAGTGACAGTCTCCTTGCTCAGCGCTGACTCCCGGCCACGGCGAGCACTTCCCTTCAATACCGTCACGGCGCCATGGAGGAGGCTGCAGGGAAGGGCTGCACCACGGTGAGTGTCCCGTCAGCAGGGTTACTTGTTACTTGTTACTTGTGTTTCTTATTTATCTGGTCCCACTTCCGCCGAAGCGCTCTGCAGGACCCACATATTTAATTCATTAAATTTTCAATAATGATCACAACTTATATGCCATGTTAATTGTCAATGTTTCCATGTCATCGCAGTCAGAGAACAGAAATGTTTTTAGTTCTTTCTTAAATTTGGAGATATCCTTTGTTCTTCTAATGTCAGGAGGGAGCTTATTGTACAGTCTTGGGGCGGCAGAACTGAAAGCGTGCAATCCAACATTTGAAGAGTACCGTGGTTCATGAAGTGTGATTCCAGAAGTGGCTCGGCGAGTGTTAATGCCTTCACCTGGCTGTATTTCGTGTAATAATTCTCTCAAATATGGTGGACAGCCAGTAATCAAAGCTTGGTGTGTCAAAACACAACTTAAATACTATCCTTGCTTTTATTGGCAACCAGTGGAGCTCTATCAGAACAGGAGTTATTCTCTCTCGTGGTGGAATTCCTTTGATTAATCTCGCTGCTCTGTTTAAGACCATCTGTAATTTCCTTAATTGGAGCTTTGGCAGGTTATAGTAGATCAAGTTGCAATAATCCACTCTTGATATAATATTGTTAATCACCAATTTCTTGATAGAATCTTCATCCAGGTATTTCTTGATAAAAGCAATATTTCTAAGGTGATATCCAGCTATCCTTACAACATTATTTATCTGACATTTCAGTGTCAAATTGGAATCCAACAACACTCCCAAGTCACGAACACTTTCAACAATATGAATTTCATTACCACCTATAATCATGTTACCATCACCAAAATAACGTAGAGTGTCCTTCTTCCCCACAAACATGAATTCAGTCTTATCATCGTTTAATTTCAATTGCTTATAATGCATCCAATCCTTGACTGAATTAATAACACTACTATTGATCTTAGCACTTGTATTTTCAATATCAGTGATGGAAAAGTAGAACTGGGTGTCATCAGCAAATAACTTGAATCCTACACCATGTTGTTGTAGTATCCTGGATAAACTAATCGTGTATATACAAAATAAAATAGGTCCCAGCACACTTCCTTGTGGAACTCCTGTTGTCAGAGCTTCATATGAAGAAAAACAATTTCCAATTTGCACACAATAACTTCTGGTTTGTAAATAACTCTCAAGATACTTTAACGCATTGTCTACCACTCCAATGTTCCTTAAGTCTTTTATAAGCAATTCATGAACAACCATATCAAATGCTGCACTAAGATCTAGAAGAACCAATATAGCACATTTACCCCCATCCATCATTTCTAGTAAATCATTAACAACAGAACAAATAGTAGCCTCAGTAGAAAATATTGGCCTATATGCAGACTGACTATCAGGCAAGACATGGACCTTCTCCAAGTGTTCCATTAGCTGCTCAATAATTGCATACTCTAATAACTTAGACAAAAAAGGCAAATTTGATACTGGTCTATAAGAGCTTACATTTTGATAATCAAGTTTTCCCTTTAATACTGGTTTTATAACAGCTCGCTTTTCAGAATCCGGAAATTTACATGAAGAAATACTAGTATTGACAATTCTTAGCACCATATCCATGAAACTAGGAAAATTATCTGCATCCATGATATCTAATACAGGCAATGGGTCACTGGCACAATATGTTTTCTTAGCTTTCTTGAAAAGTTGAACAAGATCATCCTTCCTAATGATTTTAAAACACTGCAATCTACAATCCACCTCAACATCAGCAACAGGCATAAAAGGTGTGTACCCAAATTCCGATACAATATTCATAATCTTACTCTTGAAAAAATTACAAAAGTTATCCGCTAAATCTTTATCACAGAAACCATCGGGAAGCTTTCTTCTCAAAGTAGTACCAGTAAGACTGTTGAGAAGTTGATATAATTTGTTCATATCCTGCCTCAAGAATTTTAGTATGATAATAGTTTCTTTTACTCCTTAAGTCATTATAGTGATTTCTCACATTTTTATAATCCTCCCAGGCCACAACAGATCCCTTATTTCTCCATTTACATTCCTTGCGTCGTTTCTCTCTTTTCAGTGTCAAAATTTCACCATTAAACCAGGGAGATCTATCCTTGACAATAATGACCTTCTCTAAGATCGGACACACATTGTTATATTGTGTCTTAATCACCTCATTATAAATGTCAGTAAGACAATTCACACAATTTGATTTACATAACAAATCATTGTGAACACACTCTCCAGTCATATCTTCATAAAAAGTCTGACTAATTTCACTGATAAATGTAGCAGCAGAGAAACCCACCTTATTCCTAAAATAAATTTTCTTAGTTACCTTACATATTGGCAATAATAATTTAAATGTTATGAGCCTGTGAACTGGGGAAATAGTAAATTCATGTTCAACATCCACCCTACCTATGAGATTGTTTACATTATCACTAATGACTAAGTTTAACATATGGCCAGTTGATGAAGTTATTGAATTCACCTTGTTTGATAACTGATAAGATTCAAGAAGCTCACAGAAAGAAACTGTGTTATGGTTTTCATGATCATCCATCCATATGTTGAAGTCACCAACAATCAAAACTTTAAAAGAAACCATATCAATTGAGTCCAACAATGCACTAAATTCATCAAAGAAGAGATTAACACTTGACCAAGGTGGCCTATAAATAACAAGGTATGCTACCCACTGGTTTTGATGCTTAAAATTAACTTCAATATATTCAAAACTTGATACTTTCACTCGTGTCAACACCCTCAGGTGAGAAAAAATATTCGACAAGAAAATGCCTACACCACCCCCTCGTCTGCCCTCTCTGGGGCTATGAAAGAAAGTGTGAGTAGCAGGTGTCATCTCAGTAATTCTACTTGTGTCATGCTCATTCAACCAAGTCTCAGAAATAGCTAAAATATCAAGTGATTGCTCATTTAACATTTCCCTAATTTGAATAGTCTTGTTACCCACAGATTGAATATTAACAAAAGCACAATTTAAATATTCAATAGTAGACCTAGAATCCATGATCCGTTATAGAAGCCAATTTACTTAACTCAGCAGTGAAAACCTTACAACATCTGGCATTGACTCTATGATTTACCTCCTCCCTTCTCTGTCTGACACAATTGATACATTTCTGGGTGTGCGGGGAGGGAGGAAATGGGATAATTATGTGGGTTCACTGCACGCCTCCGTCACCAGGGTGTGCGCGGAGGGAGGAAATGGGATAATTATGTGGGTTCTGGATCTGGATCTGGATAATAATGCGCAGGGCACCAGTATGGTGCATAACACGCATATTTGTTGGCTGTTTGGGGGACGGGGGAACCGAGCGTGCAGGGGAGGGAAGTGAATCAAGTGTAATTGTTAGTGTTGGTGTGTTGTGGTGACAAGTGAGTATGTATTTGTTTTTTGAATGAGTCTATTGTATCGCAGTCTAAAATCTGATGAGGGAGGCTGTTCCAGTCACGTATGGTGCGTGGAAAGTATGAGTGCTTGTATGCGTCAGTGTTAGTGTGATATGTTTGGTATTTATGGATGTGTGTGTTATGAGTACGTTGACTGTTTGCCTTGTGTAGATATGTTTGTGGGTCAATGTCAATATGAGTGTTTGTGATCTTGTTCATAAGTGTAAGTGTGTGTGCTTGTCGGAAACAGGTCACTCCGGCCCCTAGTAACTCCGGCCCTGGTCACTCCAGCCTTCCATCCTGGTCACTCCAGCCCTGGTCATTCCGGCCTCCCACCCTGGCAACGTCAACCCCCCTGCCAGTTTGAAATGAAATGTGTGTTGGTAAAAATATTTGACAAGGTAAAAAAAGAGTCAAATAGGTGATGATATACTACATATTTCATATATATATATATATATATATATATATATATATATATATATATATATATATATATATATATATATATATATATATATATATATATGTTAATAAAAGTTAAAAAGCGTAAGCATCGATGGTAAAAACATAATATTTCTGCAGCTTGTTTATTTTTTCTCACATTATTTATATTATTGTATACTATTAGCCAACACAACAGCTGCCTAATTTAATTACTTATCCTTAGCAATCAAAAAAGTGCAAAAACTGACCATGAATAAGAATAAATAAGGGTTTTCTAGTACATTTTACACCGTGAGAGCAGAGTGAGAGTGAACCAGATGACGTACCGTAGTCATGACGTCATCGATGACGTTTCAGTGAGCTATCCTTATAGTATATAGTCCTTGGCCACACTGCTCACCACACACCACACCTCCATGACCACCACTCCGCCGCATGTACTGCTCACCACACACGTCACCTCCACCACCACCAGATGTGACATTTAAAATAATAACTAAATAAAGTTTCGGTCGTTATAGGAGTAGGTGCCTGTGCTATTGTTTATCCTGGCAATTACAGCAGTACCACTGGAGGTCAGTTAGTTCACCGCGATTCAGCCGTCGATAATCTTTTATGTTTATGCCTGAGTGACAAGTACGGTGCTGCCACTGGTTACATCCATCACACTGTAACGCGTGCTGACGAGGTCGAACCTCAGCAGCACAAAAAACGCAGGGAAACTCAGGCATGGCGTATCGTAAATCACAGAAGTGGTGGGTGTCCTCAAATTGCAGAGACTTTTATACACTGTATTGCCTCGAAATACAAACCGAATCAAAATGCTTCATGTAACAAAATATTTTGATTGTGATCTTAAACAGTAACTGTGAATCACCGAAGCTCTACTCATACGATCTCATCAATTCTTTTGAATCAAAATGCTTCGTGTATCACACACACACACACATAAAAAATGATTGTGAATATTAAACAGTAACTGTAAATCACCAAAGCTCTACTCATACGATCTCATCAATTCTTTCGAATCAAAATGCTTCGTGTATCACACACATAAAAAATGATTGTGAATATTAAACAGTAACTGTGAATCACCAAAGCTCTACTCATACGATCTCATTTTGGGCGCGGGCATAGTTTCGGCACCAAACTCACTGATTTTATATATTGGTTCGACCACCTTAAGTTCAACTCTTGATTCAATAAGAAGTGATGGATAAACAACTTGCCTCAGATTACAACACCAAGGGTTCGTTCGTATTATGGTATCCGTTTTGAGGCTGGAGTGACCAAGGTGGGGGCCGGAGTGACCAAGGTTGGAGGCCGGAGTGACCAGGGCCGAAGTTACTAGGGGCCGGAGTGACTGGAAAGCGTGCTTGTCTGCGTATGTGAAGAGGGTTCATGTTATCTGTTGTTTGATCCGTGTTGTGATTCCAGGCATTCGAGTGTAATTGTTTGTAATGAACCTAGCCGCCTTGGTGTTGATTTGTTCTAACCTATCAATGTTTCTGTATGTGTGAGGATCCCACACCGTGGAGCAGTATTCCAGTGTTGGTCTCACAAGTGTGTCATAAGCTATGTGTTTAATGTCAGGTGTGCAGTTATGTAAATTCCTCCTCCTGGGAACCCCAGTGTTCTGTTGGCTGTGGCACTGATATGGTCTATGTGAGTGTTGAATTTCAAGTTAGTTGAGAGATGGATGCCAAGGTACTTGTGTGTGTGAACTGATTCTAAATTTGAATTGTGGAGAGTGTAGGTGTGATGGAGGGGGTTGTGCGCTCTGGTGAATCTTAAAAGTTTGCATTTGTCTGGTCGGAAGTGCATCTGCCAGGTGCGTTCCCACCGCTTGAGGGCATCCAAGCCGTTTTGTAGTAGTCTGCAGTCGTTAGTAGTCTTTACTGCTCTAAACAGTAAACTATCGTCGGCAAATAGTCTAGTGGAAGAGTTAGGCATTGACAGTGGAAGATCGTTAATGTACAGGAGGAAAAGAAGGGGACCTAGAACGGTGCCTTGTGGGACACCTGAAGAAACAGGAACAGTGTCAGATGAAGATCCGTCAAGAAGAACACGTTGAGTCCGGTTAGTAAGAAATGCAGTGATCCAGTGAAGAATAGGTCCTGAAATATTGTAGTATTTCAATCTTAATGTCAGTCTTTTGTGCGGAACTTTGTCGAAGGCTTTGGCAAAATCTAAAACAATAGTATCAACTTGTTTAATGTCACGTCGATCAAGTAGCCTCGTAATGTCGTGATACGTAGTAATGAGTTGCGATTCACATGAGCGTTTAGGTCGAAAGCCGTGTTGTGAGTCAGTAAGGATGTTGTTTGTGTCAAGGTGATTCATTATGTGTTTGTGTATTATGTGTTTGAAAATTTTACATGGAATCGATGTTAGTGAGATGGGGCGATAATTGGCTGGGTCAGTCCGGTCACCTGTCTTGAATAAAGGATTAATATTTGCCAAAAGCCAGTCAGAGGGTAATGAGGTGGATGATAGAGATTGGGTGAATATGGCCTGAAGGATGGGGGCAAAGGATTTAAGGATGAAGGCGGGAATGTTGTCGGGGCCAGTGGATTTGGTTGTGTCGAGTCCTTCCAGTAATTTCTGTATTCCGTTAGTCGTGATGTCAAGGGGGGGTATCGGGGGGAAGGGGCTGTGTGGCATGTTTGGTGTCAGGTTGTGTTCTTGTGTGTACACCGATTGGAACTGTGTGTTGAGTATTTGTGCTTTGTGTTGTGGGCTGGTTACGAATGTGTTAGTGTTGTCTTTAAGTGATGTAATTGTGTTAGTGTCATGTTTGCGCGTCTTAAAGAACCTGAAAATTTTTCTTTTGTTATTTCTTACGTTGTCTGCGAGGTAAGTTGCTATGTGTTTGCATTCCGCTACTTTTATGTTTTTGGCAAATGTCTTTTGGTGGTTTTTGTAGGCGGTCCAATTATCTATTGTGTTGTATGTCTGCGCGTGTCTGTAGAGTCTTTTGTTTCTTGTGATGTTGTCTGCGTAGATCCCTGGGAAACCAGTGAAGTGTGTACCTACTAGAAAGTGTTTTTTGTGGTATGTGTCTGTTCATTGAGGCGTGTATGGTGTGTTTCAGGCTGTTCCAGTTAGTGGAAGGAAGTCTTGTGTGTGGGTCAGTCGCAAAAAGTCGGTGCTGAAGGCAGTTAGGTCTTGTTTGATCATGTCTAAGTCAGCCCTTGAAAAAAGGAAAATCTGTCTGGGTCTCTGTTTATGTCTAATCGGTTGGAGGTCAGCATCAACGATGAGTACGTCATGGTCACTAAGTCCTGGAACAACCTGAGTGTTTGTTATGTTAAGAATGTTGTTGGTGAGAAAAAGGTCAAGTGTGTGTGCTGTGGTCAAAGGGCCACCGTGGCCAGTGGGGCGCGTTACAGTATGTGTTCGTGTTGGCTGGAGTACTGTTTGTGAAAGTGAAAATGTATTTATGATGTCAACGAATGTGTCGTGTAGTTGGCGTCTGTTTGTGTGGGGATTAATGGGGTTGGGGGCGTCAGCATCGGGAGGGGCAAATGGGGAAATTGCAGTCCAGTCAATGTCAGGGAGGTTGAAATCACCTGTGATCCAGATGTGTTTGTCTGCCTGTGTGCGTGAAAGAGAAATTTGAAGGTTGTGTAAATAGTCTGTATTAGTAGAAGGCGGTCTGTAAAAAGCAGCAATAAGAAGAGATTTACAGTTGAAGGTTTGTAACTGGACCCAGGAGATTTCACAGTCTGTGGAAGGAGCATGGGGCAGAGTAAGGGCAGTGAGGCAAGGGCAGGGGCAGTCTTGCCTGGCAGAAGGGTCACAGTGGAAGGAGCAGTGTTGCAGTGCAGGGTGGCAGGGACAGGGGCCACTGCTAGCAAGAGTCCTTAGTGGTGGAGTTTGCTGGTGTCTCTGTGTGTCCATAAGGCACACAGCAACATGACCACTTCTCAATAACTACAAATGTATTTGTCTCAATAGGTTTCCTTCTCCATACTCTACAAGAAAAGGTTTTGTTCAACATCCTCAATTACTTTTGTTTCCAAGCCCAAGGAAAGCCTTGCCTGGACTGATCCCTTGCAGCAATGGAGGGCTTCAAGGACTTGGTGTGGCTGCCAGACTTGTCTGTATCCCTGCACTGTGCCATGGCAGTGAGCTGCCTCCAGTGTGTTCCTGCCCCAGTGCCTCCCTCATGCTGCCTCTGTTTCAGGAAGATGACCCTGACAGCCTGTGACCTCTGTATGACTGTGAGCTGCCTCCAGTGTGTTCCTGCACGAGTGCCTCCCACATACTGCCTCTGTTTCAGGAAGACAACCCCGAGGACTGCCCAGTGTGCCTGTGACCAGTGTGTGGCTGTGAACTGCCTCCAGTGTGTTCCTGCACCAGTGCCTCCCTTATGCTGCCTCTCTGTTTCAGGAAGACAACCCCAAGGACTGCCCAGTGTGCCTGTGACCAGTGTGTGGCAGTGAGCTGCCTCCAGTGTGTTCCTGCACCAGTGCTTCCCTCATCCTGCCTCTCTGTTTCAGGAAGACAACCCCAAGGACTGTCCAGTGTGCCTGACAGCCTGTGACCACTTTGTGGCAGTGAGCTGCCTCCAGTGTGTTCCTGCACCAGTGCTTCCCTCATCCTGCCTCTCTGTTTCAGGAAGACAACCCCAAGGACTGTCCAGTGTGCCTGACAGCCTGTGACCACTTTGTGGCAGTGAGCTGCCTCCAGTGTGTTCCTGCACCAGTGCTTCCCTCATCCTGCCTCTCTGTTTCAGGAAGACAACCCCAAGGACTGTCCAGTGTGCCTGACAGCCTGTGACCACTTTGTGGCAGTGAGCTGCCTTCAGTGTGTTCCTGCCCCAATGCTTCCCTCACTCTGCCTCTCTGTTTCAGGAAGACAACCCCAAAGACTGTCCAGTGTGCCTGACAGCCTGTGACCACTTTGTGGCAGTGAGCTGCCTTCAGTGTGTTCCTGCCCCAATGCTTCCCTCATCCTGCCTCTCTGTTTCAGGAAGACAACCCCAAAGACTGTCCAGTGTGCCTGACAGCATGTGACCACTTTGTGGCAGTGAGCTGCCTTCAGTGTGTTCCTGCCCCAATGCTTCCCTCACTCTGCCTCTCTGTTTCAGGGCGACAACCCCGAGGACTGTCCAGTGTGCCTGACAAACTTTGATGACATAGTGCAGCGGCCACGCAATCTGCCTTGTGGCCACACTGTCTGCACACTGTGCATAGATAAGCTGAAGGAGCAGGGCCGTGTTACCTGTCCAGAGTGCCGCATCAGCCATGCTGTTCCAGAGGGAGGGCAGTTCCCTGTCAGTTATATTGCTGAGGCTTTGATAAGAATGATGAGAGATGCCAAGGTGGCAACAGCAGCCTTGTCACCACCCAGTGCTGGGAAAGGGAAAGAAGCAGCAGAAGCAGCTGACAAAAAGGAAGTGACGGGTTTCTCCAAGAAGATGCGTTCCTTTCTGCAGGAACAGGAGGCCACAGTTGTGGCCGCCATCACCGCCTGCCGGGAAGCTCGGTCGCAGCTGGACCAGTACCAGACAACCCTGACAGGCTGGGGCGAGAGGCAGCAGCACCTGGAGGACAGGCTCCAGGGACTGGTGGACCAGAGCAGGAGTGCCAGAGGGCTTGTGCAGCAGGAAAAGTCCCGCACGACAGCCATGGAGGTGAAGGTGAAGGTGGTAGAGCAGGCGCTGCAGGCCATGCAGGAGACATTGCGCACCCTTAAAACAGAGCAAGAAGCAGGTGTTGTGGTGACTGAAGTTTTTCGTTGCACTGGTGAGGCAGAGCAGGTGGTGCAGGAGTGCCAAGAATGTTTCCCTGATGCCAGCACTGTCACTACTGCCAGGAAGGTGAGTTATTTGGGCCCTCAGCCATGAGAGTTACAACAGCAGGTAACATACAGTAGGTCATACACAAGGGTACATACAGTAGGGCATACACAAGGGTACTTACACTGGGGCATACACAGGATACACACAGTGGGGCATACACAAGGGTACTTGCAGTAGGGCATACACAAGGTTACTTACAGTGTGGCATACACCAGGGATGAAGTGAATACGAGAGTTGTGTATTCAAATACAAATACTTCGAATTCTGCCAAATGTGAATACTTCTTGAAAATTCATGAATACATTCATGAACACTTTTCATTGAAAAACACCTTCCTGACATGACTGAGTATTGCACTGCACTAAAGTTATGCAACAGATAACTGAGCTCTTGAACTTGTATTATGCACGACCATAACATGTCCACCCAGGAGGCTGGAGTTGTTAGGAACAACGGCTGTTATTTCTGATAATAACTTCTGAAGTAATTGTAAGATTATTTGCAGAACATAAATATTTTTCCCTTGTATTCGAATACAATTGAGAATACTTTGATTTCTATCAATTATAATTCAAATATGAATATGAATACACCCAAATATGGTATTCATATACATTCAAATATGAATACCAAATACGAATACTCCATCCATGGCATACACAAGGGTACACGCAGTAGGGCATACACAAGGCTACATATATTGGGGCATACACAAGGGTACACAAAATGGGGCATACACAAAGGCATATACAGTGAGGCATACACAAGGGTACACACAGTGGGGCATACACAAAGGCATATACAATGAGGCATACACAAGGGTACACATAGTGGGGCATACACAAGGGTACACATAGTGGGGCATACACAAGGGTACACATAATGGGACATAAACAGGACTACATACAGTGGGGCATACACAAAGGCATATACAGTGAAGCATACACAAAGGCATATAGTGTTGGGCATACACAAAGGTACACACAGTGGGGCATACTCAAGGGTACACACATTGGGGCATACACAAGGGTACATACAGTGGGGCATACACAAGGGTACATACAGTGGGGCATACACAAGGGTACATCAATGGGGCATACACAAGTGTACACAGTGGGGCATACACAAGGGTACATACAGTGGGGCATACACAAGGGTACATACAGTGGGGCATACACAAGGGTACATACAGTGGGGCATACACAAGTGTACACACAGTGGGGCATACACAAGTGTACACACAGTGGGGCATACACAAGTGTACATACAGTGGGGCATACACAAGTGCACACAGTGGGGCACACAAGTGTACACACAGTTGGGCATACACAAGTGTACACACAGTGGGGCATACACAAGGGTACATACAGTGGGGCATACACAAGTGTACACACAGTGGGGCATACACAAGTGTACACACAGTGGGGCATACACAAGTGTACACACAGTGGGGCATACACAAGTGTACACACAGTGGGGCATACACAAGTGTACACACAGTGGGGCATACACAAGGGTACACACAGTGGGGCATACACAAGGGTACATACAGTGGGGCATACACAAGGGTACACACAGTGGGGCATACACAGTGGTACACACCATGGGGCATACACAAGGGTACACACAGTGGGGCACACACAAGGGTACATACAGTGGGGCATACACAAGGGTACACACAGTGGGGCATACACAGTGGTACACACAGTGGGGCATACTCAAGGGTACACACAGTGGGGCATACATAAGGATACACACAATGGGGCATACTCAAGGGTACACACAGTGGGGCATACACAAGGATACACACAGTGGGGCATACACAGTGGTACACACCGTGGGGCATACACAAGGGTACACACAGTGGGTCAAGTCAAGTCAAGTCATAGGCAGGAGGAAATACAAACGAAGGAAGGCTGTTCCAGAGCTTACCAGTGAAGGGGATGAAAGAATGGAGATGCTGGTTAACTCTTGCATAAGGGGGTTTGGACAGTATAGGGATGAGCATGAGTAGAAAGTCGCGTGCTGCAGGGCTGCGGGAGGAAGTAGGCATGCAGTTAGCAAGTTCAGAAGAGCAGTCAGCATGAAAATATCGATAGAAGGTAGAAAGAGAAGCAACATGGCGGTGGAATTTAAGAGGTAGAAGACTATCGGTAAGAGGAGGAGAGCTAATGAGATGAAGAGCCTTAGACTCCACTCTGTCCAGAAGAGCTGTGTGAGTGGAGCCCCCCACACGTGACATGCATACTCCATACGAGGGCGGACAAGGCCCCTATACATGGAAAGCATCTGTGCGGGGGAGAAAAACTGGTGGAAACGATACAGAACACCCAACCTCGAGGAAGCTGATCTAGTAAGAGAGATGTTAAGTTTCCAGTTGAGATATTGAGTTAAGGGTAGACCGAGGACATTTAGTGTTGAAGAAGGTGACAGCTGGGTGTTGTTGAAGAATAGGGGATAGGTGTTTGGAAGATTGTGTCGAGTTGATAGGTGAAGAAACTGGGTTTTTGAGGCATTGAAGGACACAAGGTTCTTTATACCCCAATCGGAAATGATGGCAAGGTCTGAGGTTAAGCGTTCTGCAGCCTCCAGTCTGGAGTTTTGTAATTCCTGTTGAGAGGGTCTTCTGTTGAAAGACGTTGAATAATGCAGAGTGGAGTCATCAGCATATGAGTGGATAGGAAAGAAGATCATTGATGAGTAACAGGAAGAGAGTGGGTGATAGAACAGAGCCCTGTGGAACACCACTGTTGATAGGTTTAGGGGAAGAACAGTGACCATCTACGACAGCAGAGATAGAACAGCCGGAAAGGAAGCTGGAGATAAAGGAACAGAGAGAGGGATAGAATCCGAAAGAGGGCAGTTTAGAAAGCAAAGACTTGTGCCAGATTCTATCGAAAGCTTTCGATATGTCTAGCGCAACTGAGAAGGTTTCATCGAAACGGCTAAGAGAGGATGACCAAGAGTCATTTAACACGTTACCTGCGATGCAACCCACCGGTGGGTCATCAGCTTCTTTTATATGTTGCGATATGACCCACCGGTGGGTCGTAAATTTGTTTTCATATATTTCACGTTTTCTTTATATTATTGAAAGGAATTGGATTATATAGTTAAATTACAGTAGTCAGCAGTTGTAGGATGCCATAGAAAAATGATAGCTAAATAATATTGAAAATATTTCATCATTTCATTTATAAGAAAAAAATAATACAAAAAAGACCTTATTTTTGTGTGACATTTTCCTGATACATAATAAAAATACATAATATCTTCCATTTTTTTTCATTCAAAAGAACATGGAAAACTTTCCTATAACAAATAATGCAAATAGCTCTTTCATAAATGGAATTTCCTGGCTAGGCTTCAGTGTTGTTTTTGTCATATTTCCTTTTTTTGTGAAATTCCTTATATAATCTGCTGAACAAACTATGACAAGAAATCAATCAATGGTGAACTTCATAGATCTTATGTCGTATTGATAAACACTATAGTCTGTTCACTTAAGCTAGATTTTTGGCGCCTAGGCAGGTTGGTAAGCTTGCAGCTGATTGGCTGCTCCGCTCTCCCGTTAACACTAGTGTCGCACCACATCTTGCATGCTTGAGTGAGACATGTTTCTATATTATATGCCATAGCTCACCTCATATACGAGCTAGCCAGTTTTGGTTGACACCATCAGACTCAGCAGTGACTGGAGAATCAAGATGTATTGTAAAAACTCGACAAAACAAAAAAGAAAATGGTATTACGATGAGTTGAACCATGAAGATGTTAAAAAAATGTTTATAACATGTTTTACTTATGCTCACTATATTAAACAATTGCTCATTGACTGCAGAAATATATTATTACATGACGTAGGAAAATCTCATGAACACGATAGTGTGATCAGAATGCAGATGAAGCTCCACATATTGAAAACACAGGGTTGTTTGTAGCAACATGTCACTCGCCCCAACCATCATGGCGCGTGCTACACTCATTTTTTTAACATCATCATACAGGGTGTCTCGAGCACCGTGATGGTTTGGGGCGAGTGAAATGTTGCTATAAATAACTCTGTGTTTTTCAATAGAGATTTTCCAACGTAATATTTCTGATCATACCATCAAGTTGAAATATGAACCCTAATAATGTTAATGAAATCTTCTCTTCTGATGATGATGAAGCTTTCACACAGAGTTCTTCCTTTCTTGGGAATGGAAAGTAATGCTGTGTTGCTGTAACGTTTTTGCAACTACAAAAAGATGATACAGCTAAATCATCAACAAAGTCCTCCTCTTCCTCCTCCTCATCAGTCACATAATTTTCAGAATCTTTTTTTTTTCTTACATCTCGACCTGTAGCGCCGGTAGGCTTTCTTCATGGGCCTGGTTGTCGGCCCAAGCCTGTCAGGGCGCAGGCAATTTTTCATAGTGGTGCCAGTTATGCTTGGCTCATGCTGCTCCCCGGAACTCATTCTTGATTCACTTGGACAGTTTCTTCTAGAGTCCGGGTTGATGGGTGGTCTTCATGACAGCATGTGGGTAGTCTTAGGCCACTCGGAGGTGACTAAAAAATCCCAGGTGGTAGCGTGGGGATTCGAACCTACGCTGTCCATGGCCCAGTGAATGCGGGCCCCACACGCTAACCATTCAGCCACCGCCTATCCTATATCAAGTGATTGGCTATCAAAGGAGCAAAAAGACTGTTTCATTACGTGGATCATCAGAGTCCTCATTTGGGCTTTCTTCTCTCTCTTCTGTTGAACTAGGATGACCAGAAAAGC
Source organism: Eriocheir sinensis (assembly GCF_024679095.1). NCBI lineage: Eukaryota > Metazoa > Arthropoda > Malacostraca > Decapoda > Varunidae > Eriocheir > Eriocheir sinensis. The sequence continues at coordinate 7,494,064 of NC_066528.1, forward strand.
TTGCATTATTTATTTTCTCCATCTATGAAACAAAGCGACAATAATATATAAACAAGCTGCTAGGTATGAAAAGCTCAGGTATGTAAAGAGACGCACAGAATAGTGACAATTAAAGTATGTCCACCGGTGGGTCATATCGCAGTAATGTCATATATTCCTCTTGGTTTGCAATATGACCCACCGGTGGGCGAACCGTTTGGCATGGCCAATGCGTTCAGGGGTACCACCAAACAACACTCACCTCCTCTCGCTCCACTGGGATAAGCTGCACTGAAGTGAGGGCAAATTGTTTGAATCGCAGTACTGGAGAGTTCGCTGTGCTGCCAGCCGCAGGCAACGTGTTAAGAGAGCAAGAAGATTGCCAGTAGAATGCCCCTTGCGGAACCCATACTGGTGATCAGATCAGAAGTGGAAAGGTGCTTTTGAATCTTCCAGTTAAGGATTGATGCAAAAGCTTTAGATAGGCAGGAAAGTAAAGCTATAGGGCGATAGTTTGAGGGATGGGATTGGTCACCCTTCTTAGGCACAGGCTGTATGAAGTCATACTTCCAGCAGGAAGGAAAGGTAGATGTTGACAGGCAGAGGCATAAGAGTTTGACCAGGCAGGGTGTCAGCATGGAAGCACAGTTTTTAAGTACGATATGAGGCACTCCATCAGGTCCATAAGCTTTCTGAGAGTTGAGGCCAGAAAGGGCATAGAAAACATCACTCTTAAGAATCTTAATAACAGGCATAAAGGAGTCAGAGAGGGGATGAGTAGGAGGAATATGCCCAGAATCGTCTAGAGTGGAATTGTCAAAGAAAATTTGAAAGAAAAGTTCAGCCTTAGAGATAGATGGGACATCAGTGCTGCCGTCAGGGTTAAGGAGAGGAGGGAAAGATGAAGAAGTGAAATTGGAGGAGACATTTTTGGCTAGGTGCCAGAAGTCACAGGAAGAATTAAAGAAAGCAAGGTTTTGACATTTTCTATTTATGAAAGATGTTTTGGTAAGTCGAAGAATAGATTTGGCACGATTCCGGGCTGAAATATAAAGATCATGGTTAGCAGGAGTGCAAAGGCTCTGGTACCTTCTGTGAGCTGCCTCTCAATCTTTGGCAGCACGACAACAAGCATGATTAAACCAAATCTTTTTAGCATGAGGAGTAGAGAAAGTACATGGAATGTATGACTCCATTCCAGAGACAATCACCTCTGTGATGCGCTGGGCACACACAGAGGGGTCTCTATACTGGAAGCAGTAGTCATTCCACGGGAAATCAGAAAAGTACATCCTCTGGTCGTCCCACCGAGCTGAAGCAAAATGCCAGAAGCATCGCCTGTTCGGCGGGTCCAGAGGATGTACAGGAGCGATAGGACAGGATACAGAAAAAAGGTTGTGATCGGAGGAGCCCAATAGAGAAAACAGTTTGACAGAGTAAGCAGAAGTGTTTAGAGGTAAGGAAGAGGTCTAGAATGTTTGGTCGGTCTCCAAGACGGTCGGGAATACGTGTAGGGTGCTGAACCAACTGCTCTAGGTCGTTGAGGAGAACAAAGTTGTAGGCTTATTCACCAGGCTGGTCAGTGAAAGAGGATGAAAGCCAAAGCTGGTGGTGAACATTGAAATCTCCCAAGATTTCATTTCTCCTGACTGGAAGAGGAGGCTGGTCATCCCTATCTGAAAAGGGAAAGGGGACTTCCATGACTGCAACAACTACCATGGTATTACAATGCTCAATGTTCCAGGCAAAGTGCTTGCCCACCTATTGCCGATGCAAATTCGCAGCCAGCTGCTGGAGTTGCAGAGACCTGAACAGTCTCTGTTCATGCCTGGTAAGTCAACAACTGACCGTACCCTAGCACTTCGCATAATGGTGGAATGCCAATGTGAGTTTCAACAGGGGATGCTTGCAGCCTATGTCGATCTCAAGAAGGTGTTTTGACTCAGTACATCGTGAGGCAATCTGGGATCTTCTACGACTCCGTGGGATTCCTGCGAAGACTATTGGTTTGCTGACTGGCCTGTATTCTGGGACTGAGAGTGCTGTGAAGTGTATGGGGGGCTTGTCAAGCTTCTTTCCCATGAATGCAGGAGTGAGGTAGGGCTGTGTCCTTGCCCCATCGCTTTTCAGCACTTGTATGGACTGGGTACTGGGCAGAGTTGTGGACCAGAGTTTATGTGAGCATCCATTGGCAATACCAAGGTCACTGACCTAGTTTTTGCCGATGATGCAGTGATCCTGGCAGAGTTGCTGAAGACTTTGGTGATGGCTCTCGAGGGACTGCACAAGGAGCCAAAGCCCTTGAGACTTCAGGTCTCCTGAGTCCTGGGCCATGACCAAGGTACAGGTGTTTGGAGGCTTGCTACATGAAACAGTGATCTAAACATGCATGTGGCGAGGACATTGAAATCTTGGAAAGTTTCACGTATCTTGGTAGCGTAGTTCATAACAACGGTGAGTCTCGCCAGGAAGTCTTACAGCAGATTGGCTTGGCCCACGGTGTTATGGACTCACTCAGCATGAGTATATGGCATTGCTGATACATGTGCAGAAGGACAGAGTCCCTTGTGCTCCCTGTCTTACTGTATGGCTTTGAGACATGGACACTAAATGGGGACTTTGAGAGGCAGATTGATACCTTTGGTAATAAATGTCTATGCAGAATCATGGGATATTGCTGGAATGAATTTGTGTCAAACTGGCGACTACTCCGTGAGACTAATTTGACAAATATTACCTGCATAGTCTGTCAATGCCAACTCCAGCTATTCGAGCATGTGGCAAGTTACCTAGAAGCGGATCCTGCTCATTGGGTTGTCTCTGTAAGAGACAATCCTGAGTGGAGGAAGCCAAGGGGACGCCCACGGAGTTCACGGCTTGAGCAAATCGATAGATCCTGCCAGGAGGTACTCAGTATATGAAGGGGGCCTGAATGGAGACTTGCCAGGAGGGACCCTGGGACCTGGCGTCATAGGGTGGGGGAGGCGACGCCCTCCCTGGCATATGCCCCCATTGATTGACTGATTGAAACACAAAGGTACACATAGTGGGGCATATACAAGGGTACATACAGTGAGGCATATGCAAGGGTACATACAGTAAGGCATACACAAGGGTACACACCTTGGGGCAGTCTTTGTGCCTTCCCCTTGAAGAGTAACAACAACAGGCCACACACAGTGGGGCAGTCTTTGGGCCTTCCCCTTGAAGAGTAACAACAACAGACAACACACAGTGGGGCAGTCTTTGTGCCTTCCCCTTGAAGAGTAACAACAACAGGCCACACACAGTGGGGCAGTCTTTGTGCCTTCCCCTTGAAGAGTAACAACAACAGGCCACACACAGTGGGGCAGTCTTTGTGCCTTCCCCTTGAAGAGTAACAACAACAGACAACACACAGTGGGGCAGTCTTTGTGCCTTCCCCTTGAAGAGTAACAACAACAGACAACACACAGTGGGGCAGTCTTTGTGCCTTCCCCTTCAAGAGTAACAACAACAGGCCACACACAGTGGGGCAGTCTTTGGGCCTTCCCCTTGAAGAGTAACAACAACAGGCCACACACAGTGGGGCAGTCTTTGTGCCTTCCCCTTGAAGAGTAACAACAACAGGCCACACACAGTGGGGCAGTCTTTGTGCCTTCCCCTTCAAGAGTAACAACAACAGGCCACACACAGTGGGGCAGTCTTTGTGCCTTCCCCTTGAAGAGTAACAACAACAGGCCACACACAGTGTGGCAGTCTTGTGCCTTCCCTTCAAGAGTAACAACAACAGGCCACACACAGTGGGGCAGTCTTTGGGCCTTCCCCTTCAAGAGTAACAACAACAGGCCACACACAGTGGGGCAGTCTTTGGGCCTTCCCCTTCAAGAGTAACAACAACAGGCCACACACAGTGGGGCAGTCTTTGGGCCTTCCCCTTGAAGAGTAACAACAACAGGCCACACACAGTGGGGCAGTCTTTGGGCCTTCCCCTTCAAGAGTAACAACAACAGGCCACACACAGTGGGGCAGTCTTTGGGCCTTCCCCTTCAAGAGTAACAACAACAGGCCACACACAGTGGGGCAGTCTTTGTGCCTTCCCCTTCAAGAGTAACAACAACAGGCCACACACAGTGGGGCAGTCTTTGTGCCTTCCCCTTCAAGAGTAACAAGGACAAGAGTGTGAGCTTTTTCCCTGACCCAGTGTTGTTGTTTCAGGTGAGAGAGGCATCTAGTGCAGCGCTGGAGGCTGCTCAGGCTGTCCAGGCGGCTCTGGAAACTCCTTCTTCTGTTACTTCAGAGGAGCCCAGGCCCCTGTCAAACCCAGCAGAGCCCAGGCCCCTGTCAAACCCAGCAGAGCCCAGGCCCCTGTCAGACCCAGCAGAGCCCAGGCCCCTGTCAGACCCAGCAGAGCCCAGGCCCCTGTCAGACCCAGCAGAGCCCAGGCCCCTGTCACACCCAGTAGAGCCCAGGCCCCTGTCAGACCCAGTAGAGCCCAGGCCCCTGTCAGACCCAGCAGAGCCCAGGCCCCTGTCAGACCCAGTAGAGCCCAGGCCCCAGTCAGACCCAGCAGAGCTTAGTTCCCAGTCACACCCAGAGGAGCTCAGTTCCCAATCAGGCTCAGAAGAGCCCAGGCCCCAGTCAGCCTCAGAAAAGCTCCAGGTCCAGTCAGACCCAGGCTCCACCATCATGGACAGAGTGAAACTCATCTTGACGCTGAACTTGAAGGTAAGGAAGCCTCAAGGTGTCACTTGTTGCAATAAGTCCCTTGACACAGGACTAAAGTTTTCCTAACTTGTCACTATAATTGTTGTGTTTACCTCACCACAACACAGCACTGTAAAGTTCCCTTAACTTGTCACTGTATAACTGCTGTGTTTGCTCCTTTAAGGAGTCATCAGTGCTCTTTACAAGCTCTTGTTTTCTGCTCTTCCCTTCCCTCCACTGGGGTTCTTTGCAGGCCAAGGATCTCCGCAGCCTGTCGCAGCCTGCCTTGAGCCTGATACAGGCTGGCCGGGTGTTTGCAGTCCACCAGGTGAAAGGTCAGCGCCGACTTGCAAGAATAAGCCTTGAAGCCGGCCGGCTGTGCCTCCACACCCTGAAGGAGCAGCACCACTCACTAGATGCAGCAACCCTGCAGGTGAGTTGGGGACTTGGCCCTCCCCGGGGTGAGGAAGGCCAAGCAGGGCACTGCCTCCAGGCACTATAGTCAGTTTCATTCCATCTGTCCACTTGTAAATGTAGATATGGCACCCGCACATTGTTAGTTCATAATTGTGTGAAGACCAGCTTTTTATTTCAGTAATATTTCGGTGTTTGTGTATACAAAAAACCCTCAAGCCATCTCATATAAACCGCAAACATGATGATTCGCCTCAATAATGTACAATACAAGCACACGAAGGACAATTTGTATCAAACAGCATAGTCAGATCATACTTGAACAATTTATAGCCTTTCAAATACCTACAAATCATAACACTGCAGCCACATAAAATGACTTCTGGCTCTGCAAGTGCCTATACATAAGGAATTTGTCCTAATATTGTACAGTACCCTCTCGAGTTTTGCGCTTGCTTCGTTGTGAAGGTATAGCGCTAAACTTGAGGATCGCGAAACCCGAGGTATTGAAAACACTGAAAAAGCGCTTATCTGTTCTGACCCGTGGAGATTTTTTTTTTATTTATTTATTTATTTATTTAATTTTTTTCTTTTACATGTGGGCCATGGTGCCGCTAGAATATTTATCTGGGCCTGATGGTCGGCCCCGAGCCTGTCATGGCGCAGGTAACTGTTTATTGTGGAGCCATTATGATTGGCTCATTCTGCCCCCCGGAGCTCACTTTTTTTCCTCCTTTACTCCCTTGTTATCTCAAAATACGTCCCTTGGAGAAAGGAAGAAAACAGGAAGAGAGAACGGGTCATTTTAAAGCCACAGATGAAGCCATACGATTGGCTGAGCTCTGAAAACACGATTGTGATTCGCTGGGAGTCCGATGACATCATCGCCGGCACTCATCTGGTCAGCGGCCTCGCTGCCTTAAGGCGGTGTCACACTGGCCGTATTCCTCTAACAGTTGTGGCAACTGGCAACGCCCGTGCGCCCATCCGGGAGCGAGTTGTCGGTTGTCCGTAACCTGGTGTCACACTGGGCCTTTGTCTTCCCACTGCGTTGGCGGCAGCTTGGGCAACCGGCAAATCCAACTTTTCCGGGTGTGCGTCACACACGGCCAAGGTCGGTTGCCCTTATCCACATCCACAACGTAAACAAAGCACTTGCCCTGTATCGACATGGCGTTGTCTGCTAAAGTAAGGGCTGCCTCGGCTTGTGCTGCCATTACCCAAGTTATGGACTTGTTGCTACAGTTAATGGAAGGAAGAATCAGTTGTGGGTGTGGCATGCCTGTGGTTCCTCCGTGCCAGTTCTCTTTGTCACCACTGCGCGTGCGCTGCCAACCCACCCGTCTAGACTCCGACCACATAAGCACATACGTGGATCGTGTAACAACAAAGACACACACACACACACACACACACACACACACACACACACACACACCAGACTCATCATGAACCATGGCAGATATTTCTCACAAACAAAAATGGCTTTGCCATTTCCTAGAGTGTGTTAGAACTTATTTGGTGAGTGGTTCATACAAACTAAACACCCAATGGCAAGAAGAGAGCAGTGTTAAAGATAACTGCTCTCTTGCCAAGAGCTAGGTTTGGTTCATGTGAGCCACTTACCAAATACGTTCTAACACACTCAAGAAATGGTTTGCAATGGTTCCTAATGAGTCTGGTGTATGTGTGTGTGTGTGTGTGTTGTTATTCGATCCATGTGTTTATGTGGTTGAGTCAAGATGGGTGGGTTGGCCGAGCACACGCAGTGGTGACAATGAGAACTGGCATGAGGAACATAAACATAAGAACATGAGAACACATGGAGACTGCAAGAGGCTGAGTGGCCTACACAGGGCAGCTCCAGAATCCCCCCCACTACCCACGATGGGTGAGGTGTAGTTTCAGGGGTTACAGGTAGAGGCTTGATCCCCGTTTACCTTCGGTACGGGCGTATGCTCCAGTACCCTATCACCTTTCTGCACCCACACCTCACTACCACCTGTTATCCTCGTCCATGTAGCTATCCAGTCTACTCTTAAAACAAGCTATCGTCCCTGCACTGTGTGATTGCTTTGTCTATTCCATTCCCACAGGCATGCCACACCTACAACTGTTTCTTCCTTCCATTTAACTGCATTAACAAGTCCAAAACTTGGGTAATGGCAGCACAAGCCGTGACAGCCCTTACTTTAGCTGACGATGCCATGTCGATACAGGGCAAATGCTTTGTTTACATTGTGGATGTGGATACAGGCAACTGACCTTGGCCGTGTGTGACGCACACCCGGAAAAGCTGGAGTTGCCAGTTGCCCTAGCTGGCGCCAACTCGGTGGGAAGAAAAATGCCCTGTGGGACAGCAGCTTACGGATAACCGTGAACTCGTTCCCAGTTGGGCGTATGGGCATTGCCCGTAGCCCCAACGGTTGCACGAAAACGGACATTGTGACACCGCCTTAAGGCAGTGAAGCCGCTAAAAGGGTGAGCATCGGCGACGGCGTCATCAGACTCCCAGCGAATCACAAGCGTGTTTTCAGAATTGTCAGCCAATCATAAGGCAGCCGCCTTCAACTGTGGCTTCAAAACGACCCGTTCTCTCTTCCCGTTTTCTCTCTCGTGCGCACGCGCTCGCCATAGCCACAATGTTTAAAGGAAAACGTCCAGTGTGATACTACCTTTAAAGTTAGCGCGCGTGACACCGATGGTAAGTAGACGTGACCCGTACGTGTCAAAGCAGCGTGAAACTCGGGGTGATAATGCTTGAAAGTCGGGATGGTCAGAATTTAGGACTAACCGCGAAACTCGTGGATCGTGAAACTCAGATAGCGCAAAACTCGAGAGGGTACTGTAGGCATGTTCTACGCTACTATGTGGGCGACAAACAAGCTCGTGTAATAGGAATTTGCATAGTAGGAATTCTTCTACAGTACCCTTCCGAGTTTCGCGCTTGCTTCATTCCGCAGGTATAGCGCTAAACTCGCAGATCGCGAAACTCGGGGTTTTGAAAACACTGAAGAAACGCTTATTTGTTTTGGCCTGTGGAGAAGCTGACTTTTTTCCCCATCTTGCTCCCTTTTTATCTCAAAATACGTACTGTGTAAAAAGGAAGAAAATGTGAAGAGAGAACGGGCCGTTTTGAAGCCGCAGCTGAAGGGGGCTAGCTGCCTTACGATTGGCTGCCAGTTCTGAATACACGCTTGTGAATGGCCGAGTCTGATGACATCATCGATGGTGCTTATCCAATCAGCAGCCTCTAACTATGACGAAACGAAAGCTTTGTGAGTCTGAAGTCAACATTGATAGTTAAATCATTAGTTTGTAGCTTTTACTGTGGGACATTAGCACACATCTCTGTGAATCTCGCCCCAACACATGTGAACACGCTCACCCAACGGCTTGTTCTTGAGAATTTTGTACAGAGATTCAAAGTCAGCTGCATTTCACGGGAAACTCATCAAAATTCTAGTCAGAAACTCAGTCACCAGCATGTCGGTTATTTTCTCATGAGGTCGGTAAGTTGTGGTTACAAGAAGAAGAGCGTATCAGCTGATTGGCTTAGTAGCTAGCCGCGTGTTTTTTTCCAGTACCACAATGAGTTCCACAAAGCTAGATAACCTTGGAGTAACCAGGTTGAGCAGGTCTTGGACTTGAGTCTTGTCCAAGCGTAGCCACTGCATTATCGTGTCTGGGTCCTCATGGCATTTAGTTAACAGTAGCAAGCTGTAACACACTCTCCCTCTGTCTCCGACCTAACCACTCACAAACCAACAAGTGCTTTTTCATTTTTTCCTTTTTCTTCAGCAAACACCACAAAGCAAACTCTGCAACGTCTTGATCCATTGTTTGTTTTACTTTTCAGCTGATATATCCAGGAATGTAACAGTCCTCTGTGTGATCAAACTTAAAGATAAATTCGAGGCAGAAAATTGTCGGGAGATAATTTCGGTGAAAAATTTCCGAGAAATTAGCTTGTGTGACAGTGCCTTTACTGGGCCATTTTCCTCCAGCCACATTGGCGATAGAAGCGGCTGGCAACTCTAACTTTTCCGCGTGTGCATCACACATGGCCAAGGTCAATTGTCCATATGTACATCGTAAATAAAGCCGCCGCCCTGTACCAATTAAATAGTGAAGAAAGCAGCTCTGCCAGTCTACTTTACGAGTTTCTTGGTTGGCCATTTGTCATACCCCGAGAGCTTACTTTTCTATTTCCTCTATTTTCCAACACGACCTCTGCATGTATCAAAACACATAAGAAATTAATCAAGACCAGGAGAGGGTATTTGCAGGCTACCTGGGATTGAACCCACGACCAGCATGATGGGAGAGCCACTCCTTACCGAGTTGGCCAAAAAGGTGCCCCCCTCGTCAAGTGGGTTATGGGAGGCTCCCTCATCAGGTCTATTCGCCGCACTACACATTTTCCACTGCTCCTCACTCCTCAGCCACTGCCGTCATCTGTTTGTTTACATACAACTGCGTGGTTGCTCATACCCTCAACCATTTCCCATCAGTATGGACAACCGACAATTCGCTCCCGGTTGGGTGCACGGGCAACTGCGGTTGCCAGTAGCCCCAACAGTTGGAGGAAAACGGCCAGTATGACACTGCCTTAAGGAATCGCGCGTGACACTGACGGTAGGTAGATGTGACCTGTATCTACATGTCAAAGCAACGCGAAACTCAGGGCGATAATGCACGAATGTCGGGATGGTAAGAACTTAGGATTAATTGCAAAACTCGAGGATCGCGAAACTCGAATAGCGCGGAACTCGGGAGGGTACTGTTGACAGTACCCTCCCGAGTTTCGCGCTCGCTTCGGTCCGAAGGTACAGCGGTAAACTTGAGGATCGCGAAACGCGAGGTATTGAAAACACCGAAAAAGCGCTTATTTGTTCCGACCCTTGGATTTTTAATTTATTTATTTATTTATTTATTTATTTTATTTTTTGTATGTGGCCTTTGGTGCCGGTAGACTATCCATCTGGGCCTGATGGTCGGCCCCGAGCCCGTCATGGCGCAGGTGACTGTTTATAGTGGCACCATTATAAATGGCTCATGCTGCCACCTGGAGCTCACTTTTTTCCTCCTTTACTCCCTTGTTATCTCAAAATACGTCCCTTGGAAAAAGGAAGAAAACAGGAAGAGAGAATGGGTCATTTTAAAGCCACAGATGAAGCCTTACGATTGGCTGAGCTCTGAAAACACGCTTGTGATTTGCTGGGAGTCCAATGACATTGTCGCCGGCGCTAACCCAATCAGCGGCCTCACTGCTTTAAGGCGGTGTCACACTGGCCTTTTTTCTTAACTGTTGTGGCTACTGGCAATACCCATGTGCTGATCCTGGAGCGAGTTGTCGGTTGTTCATAAGCTGGCGTCACACTGGGCCTTTTACTTCCCACCGCGTTGGTGGCAGCTTGGGCAACCGGCAAATTTTCTGGGTGTGCGTCACACACATAAAGGGAAATTAGAAGGGTGTGGGGGGAGGGGCAGAAGGGAGAGTCAGGTCATGTCATGACACACACACACACACACACACAGAAAGGGAAATGAGAAAGGTGGGGGGAGGGATGGGCAGAAGGGAGAATCAGGTCATATCCGGACCAAAGCCCTGACCTGACTCTCCTTTCTGCCCCTCCCTCCCCACACCATTCTTATTCCCCTTCTGTGTGTGTGTGTGTGGCAAGTCAGGGCATGACCTGACCTGAGTCAGGTCATGTTTTGACCAAAGCCCTGATCTGACTCATTTCTGCCCCATCCTCCCCACATCCTTCTCATTTCACCTTCTGTGTGTGTGACAGGAATGGACATGACCTGACCTAAGTCAGGTCATGTCCTGACCAAAGCCCTGACTTGACTCTCCTTTCTGACCCTCCCTCCCCTCACCCTTCTCCTTTCACGAGAGGGGCTCATAACCAGAGTGAAGCTACACATCTCCTCTCGAGTCAGGGGCTCGCATGGTATTGAGCATAGCTGGGCACGATGACAGAAAACCTTATTCCCGATAACCGATAACTGATAATGAAAAACCTTATCGGTGATAACCGATATTCGTTAACTGGAGACACAAATATAGGCGATAGCCGATAACCAATACCCGATATAAATCCACAATTCCGATACTAGCTAGCGATAAGTCCGATAGGCGAAAATGATACTATATTGATATTTCAGATAGAAAACATAGATGAATTCAAATTTTCATTATCTGTATTTTAGAAAACTTACAAAACCTGAAAACCACACGTTGACACATACATATGGACGGTAATACTAGAAACGCCTGAACCGGTGTTGTGTTATTTGGCGTCCCCACCGTCAAAAGCTGGCGCTTTTGTTTACAAACACTGGTCTCTCGTCAACTGCGCATGCTCAGACCAGCAAGCGTAGACCTGTACAGTCTCACAAAGTTTTTTAACCGTAATTAAGAGTTGCTGGAAGGCTGAATCAGACATACAGTACCACTGCCACCATCCCCGCTGTTTCTAGAACGACACTCTGTACGAGTTGTATTTGTATGTGCAGAGTGGCGTTCTAGAAACAGCGAGGATGGTGGTACTGCATGTCTGATTCAGCTTTCCAGCAACTCTTAATGTGTTAAAAAGCTTTGTGAGACTGTACAGGTCTACGCTTACTGGTCTGAGCATGCGCAGTTCACGAGGCCAGTGTTTGTAAACAAAAGCGCCAGCTTTTGACGACGGGACACCAAATAACACAACACCGGGTACCTTCAATACCATGGCGTGCTCACAAACGAATATGGAATATCAAATTTGAGGCAGTGAATAATCATTTTATGGGTAAAGTTAAATGATTTTTTTTCTTTAATACATTGATTTTTGAGTAACAAAAAAATAACTTGGTGTTTTAATGTTGATGATCTAAGTATGAAATCTCTCCACCGAAGATATTTCATACCCTGAAGTTTTTAATAAAACACCGGGCCACGCATGCGCAGTAGGGAGACAATGTTTTTTTTTCTTTTTTCTGAGAGGTGGAAAAAAGTAGTGATTATCGCTAGTTTGGTTACAAAAGTAACGAAGATACCGATATATATTTAAATAAGTAGCGGATGGCCGATAACCCGATTTTGTTATCAGCGATAAAGTATGGCGATAACGCCCAGCTATGGTATTGAGGCTGCGCCGAGCTGAACCAAACACGACAGGGAGGAAGTTCAAACGCAGTTAACGTGTTAATAAGTCTCTCTCTCTCTCTCTCTCTCTCTCTCTCTCTCTCTCTCTCTCTCTCTCTCTCTCCTCCTCGCCTACTCTACATTTTCATCTGGCGGTGTCATCGCGGGATGCAGCACTTGTAAACAAACAAAAGTATGAGGTGCGCCATGCGCTTTCCGGTGTTAATCTGCTTATTCTTTATTTTCATTGCTTGTTTTTGTGTCTTTCTTTCTTTCTTTCTTTTCTGACTGACTGGAGTGTTGGTGTGATGTGGTGGTGGCGGTGAACCGGCCCGGGCAGCACCGCTTGTAAACACACACAAGTAAAATGTGCGCTGTGCGCATTCCACTGTGCCCTTCCATGCGTTATTGTGTTCATTCTACATTTTCAGCGCTTGTCTTATTTCTCTTTTGTTTTGACTGACTGACTGAGTGACTGACTTCAGACTAACTGGAGTGTCGGTGTGGTTTGGTGATGGTAGTGAATGGGCCGGGCAGTGCCACTTGAAAATACACACAAGTAAAAGGTGCACCATGCGCATTCCACGGTGCCCTGCCACATGTTATTCTACATTTCCATCGCCTGTTTCTGTTTTGTGTCTCATTTTGTTTGACTGACTGGAGTGTCAGTTCGGGAGCGAATTTGATAAGTTCCTTCATTCCTGCCTCCACGTTCCGTACTTTGGGTTCAACTCGTGCACTTAGAGTTTGTGGGTTATATTTTTAGGTCCTTGCGTAGTAGGTGTTTCACATAGTGTGGAGACGCATGGTAGGCATGTCTGCTGTACTTGAAATAGCCTTGCATCACAGTCAACAGGTGTTATTTACTATTTCTTGTTATTTTGAACATTTTTTGTTATTTACATGCAGTAAATTATTAAAATACCCTTTATTTGCTTTTGCAGAGCCAGATGTCTTTTAACACTTAAAGCGCGGGCTAGATTTTGCCGCGCCTGGCCTGCCACGCGGGCATATTCACTCAAAAACACACCTCACTTCAACCTCAAGTATCTTCTCTCTTACTGAGCTAACGTTGCTGAATGAGGTATCATTGTAAAGTCCTTTTCCTTAGCTGTCCTTTGACGTTAATTTGAACACCATATAAGCATTGGTAGAACGAGTACAGAGTTATGAAGTAGGAGCTATGAAAACATATTATTATAGACAGATACCCACCTCTATTGTTCTTATTTTATATTATTTAGCAATAAAAAACATAACTTTTTTACAGCTTCTGTGTACCATACCCATATAAAGCTCAAAAACGGCATGTTTACTGTACTTGACGACAAACTAATCAAATCTGGCGGCGCGTTCATTAAAAAAATGCCATGTCCACTATTGTGGACACCCGCGCTACGAGCCCACGCTCCGGCTGTCCACTATTGTGGACACCTGCGCTTTAAGGGATAACCCTTAAAGCGCAGGTGTCCACATGGCTAGGTTGTCACTCCCACTTATCAGTCCCTCCACCCCCTCCCTCACTTGTGTCTTTTATCACACTCTCATGTTCTCCTCCACCCAAGATCTCATTTTAAGAGGAACACACACTACGCTGAGTCTCTATTTCTTCTCCCTTCCTGAAGTACAGCGACAGCCGTTGTCAATTTTACACTTTTGGCTGGGCAGAAGGCAGATTTCCACTTCCTCAGCCTTTCCCTTGAAGTTCACTCAGAGCCTGCCACTGTGACCCCGCCCCATCCCACCCTTCCCTTCCTACACACCTGCACATCCCAGGAGACAAGAGGAGGAGTGTAGATTAAGAAGGGAAGGCTCTTTCTTTCTGTCTATATATTTTTCATTCGCTTTCTTTCTCATTATTTCTTTCTTTTGCTTTCTTTCTTTTTCTTTTTCTCTTTCTTTTTCTTTCTATCTTTCCCTCACTCTTCCTCTTTTTTCTTTTTCTCTTCCTGTCTGTCTCTTTCTGTCTATATATTTTTCATTCTAATTCTTTCTTTCTCATTTTCTTTCTCTTCTTTCTTTCATTCTTTCTCTCATTATTTCTTTTTTTCTCTTTCTTTCTATACTTTTTTCTCTTTCTATGTCTCTTTATTTATTTATTTATCTTTCTTTCTATACTTTTTTCTTTGTCTCTTTATTTTTTTTTTTTTTCTCTTTTTCTTTCTTTGTTTCTCTAACTTTTGCTTTCCTTCTTTCTCTTTCTTTCTGTTTCTTTCTCTGTCTTTTTTTCTTTCTTTTTTGTCTCTATCTTTATTTCTTTATTTGTCTTTCTTTCATTCTTTTTCTTTCTCATTTTTTTTCTCTTTTTTTACTTTCTCTTTCTCATGTTTTCTCTTTCTTTCTTTCTTTCTTTTCTCTCCCAGTCTTTTTTTCTCTTTCTATCTCTTTCTCTCTGCAAGCAGGGTAGGGGAGCGTGAATGGGCATGACTGCGCGTGCTCCTTGGCTCTCTCTCTCTACCTGATAAGATTAACTCTCCAGATTAAGACTCTGTAGATATTCACGTTGATATGCTAGTGACTGTGCATTAGGGCCCCGGAATGCTTCAGATAGTTAAGGCGATTATGGCAAAGCATTCATCTTCCTCCTCTCAAAATCACGTCATACCTCAAATTCTCACAGCAATGCATCCATGCAGCAAATAAAACAAACAGAATGTTGGGCTTCATTAAAAGAAAGTTTTTATTAAAAAATAAAGAAGTAATACTTTTGCTTCACAATAGTTTAGTCTGTTCAAACTGATGAAGTAGGCATTTCATGACTACTGTTCTGAGGAGCCAGGCAGATCAGCTTTGAGCTTTGAAGACTGGTGTGAACAGCGGAGGCACGGAAGTCCACAGTTCCACTTCTGGAATCTCGTGGTGAACATGGAGCTCACCATATTCATGCTGATCTGCTCCTTCAGGGAAGGAATCTTTGACCTCTACAGGGAAGCACTCTCAGAGCTGATCCCATTCTTTTTTGCAAACAACAACATTAACGATGCTCGCTGGCTTCCTATTCACCTCCATGATATGATGTCCCTTGAGCAACAGCATCCAGAGGTAGCTGAGGAGTTCCGCAAGGGGAACTTTGTTGTTCACAAGTCTGGAAGAGAGTTCTCCGGCGTGGCCATTGATCAAGCCCACAAACAAAACAATGCCGTGATTAAAGGGGATGGAGGTGCAACTGGGTTGACAGGAAACCCAGCAGCACTTCGTAGGTGGCTGGTGGCTGGGCCTGAAGTGACTTGACAAGTTGCTGCATATGAGGCAACGTCAGGTGCAGAAGAAACAACAGCAGCAGCAGATATCATGAGGTGAGCCAGAGTGCTCAGAAATCTTTCTTTGAGAGGGTGGAAGCACACTCTAAGGTGCTGCGGTAAATGGGCAACCCTTTCCAAGAAGAGTCAGCTGACCTGCAGGCATTAAACACAAAGAACATTGCAGATCCAGCTCTTGCTGAAATGGTCACTACTCACCACCACAGAGGGAAATTCTTGTCTTTCATCAATGGATTACAGGATGAATGGTGCCAATTCTACAGTGCAATAAAGAAAAACATGACCTCTTCCTTCAAGCATGAGCAGGATGTCAATATTTCTAAGGTTAAGGTTCTTAAAGATGACTGCCAGCTATTTTCAAGACTTCATATCCTCCCAAAATGGACAGTGTGATGTGCAAGAATTTTTCAAGCATGAAAATTACAGTCGTCCCTCAAACAGTTCGGTTTCCAATAGTACGGTTTCGGTTTCATATGGATTGTCATGGAAGAATTTTTTTAAATTTCCCGCTCGTCGCACCAAGTAGCCATGGTGTGAGTGGCAACACTGTTCCACCAAAACAACTGCTGAAAGCACCCCAAAGCGTTCGAGATAGGTGTTCACCTTGCAGACGAATTCAGATTTAGGAGAAGTTACGTTTTGGGATGAGTTACGTTGCCGTAGGGAGAGCATACCACGTGAATGAGAGCAGTGTTCACTGTATCTATGATCTTGATCTTGGTCTTGATGTCACAGGTGGCCTGGGATTTCTCCTTTGGTCTTGGTCTTGGTCTTGGTTCGGGAGGTAGTTGTCCCTTTCGGTCCCAAATACAGCCTTTGAAATGGCTTACTCCCTCAGGGCCAACACACTGAAAATCATAGTGTAAAAGAAATTCTTGCCACAGTAACTGCCAGTGCTCCAAGAGTGCTGGATGAGTGGAGATAAAGTCCATCCTTTTACTAAGCCTCGTCGTTGCTATGGTAATGGCATCTCACTCGCAGCAAAATGGCGTACGCTGATCTTCCTGGTGACGTTTAACTTGCATTACTAATTGTTCTAGCTGACGAACTCCTTACAACAGAATATGAAAAGGAAGCTGCAGTGGTTATGGTGGCACAGAGAGGTGAAATGCAATGGAAACACTTATATGTGTTTGTTTGGGCCGCCATATTTGCTGATGACGTCATCACAGCACGAAGGCGCTCCACCTCTCAAAGCCGGGAGCCAGCAGACGTGCCGAGTTGGCAACTCGTGCTGCCGTGTTACGCATTTGAGAGCACTCGGGACATTCTAAAAGTCCCGATTCCCTCCCTCAAACACAGCCCAGGAGTGTTTCTAGGGGGGAGGGCACTAATTTTATATGGATTTTCGAATAATACGGGGATCCTGGGTCCCTAACCCCCGTACTATTTGAGGGATGACTGTAGTCAGTTCCTGCACAATGGTAATCTGCATATATGTCAGAAGCCACAGTTGACTGAATCCCTTGAAGCACAAGTGAACAGGCCAAACAAAGAACCAATTGGAGATGTTATCATCATGGATGGCTCAGCACTGATCAATGCCCTGCCTCTGTGTACATCAAAGACTTTTGATGATTATGCCAGGCAAGATATCCTACCATGCATAAAATTGTACTGTGCTAAGCACAAGAGGGTGGATGCAGTGTTTGATGTGTACATGAAGTCAAGTCTAAAGTTGGATGCCAGATTAAAACGGGGACAGGGGACCAGGAGGAAAGTCATAGATACCAGCAAGACCCCAACAAACTGAAGAGGCTTTCTTAGGGATGAGAGAAGCAAGACAGAGCTATTCCATTTTCTTGCAGATAAAATTTGTGAAGCACAGATGACGAGCAAAGTCATTGTCACAAAAGGAAATGAAGCCATCAGTAACAGTTAGAAGTCCCTAGAAGCTGTGTCTCCCTGTTCTCGTGAAGAAGCAGACACACGCATATTTGTGCATGGCAAGGATGCTACAACAGAAGGCATCAAGTCCCTTATGATCAAAGCCAATGACACGGGTGTGCTCGTCATTGCAGTGCCTGTACTACAATCCCTACAAGAGCTTGGTCTTGAGAACATGCAGAAGTGGGTTCATGTCATGTATCTCTGGAGTGAACGTATTGGAGAAACAACGGCAAGATGTCAAGTAAACCTATCTGAGAAGACTACGATTGATTGCTACAGCTTTCTCAGGGAAATATGTGCTTCGTACTTCCAAGCAAATTCAGTAACGTTAGGCGGGCCTGGGATTACTGTAGAAATCGATGAATCGTGCTTCTCTCATATGCCAAAACATCACAGAGGACGCGCCTTCACACTCCTACTTGGGTCTTCGGCATCGTTGACAGAAGCACCAAACCAGCGGTTGGATACATGGAAATATTCGAGGCGAGAGATGCTGCCACCCTTCTTCCTATTGTATCTAAAGTGGTTCGACCAGGGTCTGTCATTCACAGTGACGAGTGGAGAGCATATCGTAATATCCAAGGTCTAGGGTATGAACACAAATCAGTGAATCACTCGGTAAATTTTGTAGACAGGCAGTGGAGTACACACACAAACCATTGAATCCTACTGGAATAGACATAAGAGCTATATGAAGAAAATGCATGGCTCCAAGTGAGACCTGTTAAACTCCTACCTGCAGGAATTCATGTGGCATGACCGATTTTCAAAAAATGCTTTTGAGAACTTATGTGAGCATAGTGCTGCACAATATCCATTATAAGTGCTCAGACTGCATGAGTACTAAATCTCAGGTATCATACTTTTAATGAAGTTAACTTTTTTTTCTGCATTTTATCCACTCTTTTTAATGAGTTCACGTTTTAGGTTTTATCGTACGTTTCAATAAATGACTTTAATTTTCTTATATAATAGTTTTATTATTCTTTACTATCACCTGAATGTCAGGCTGATTTTCAAGTTAGAGAGTCTCAGGTGGCAGATCTTCAGGTGAGACGATTTGGGGTGGCGGATCTTAAGGTGAGGCAATCTGGGGTGGCGGATCTTAAGGTGAGGCAATCTGGGGTGGCGGATCTTAAGGTGAGGCAATCTGGGGTGGCGGATCTTAAGGTGAGGCAATCTGGGGTGGCGGATCTTAAGGTGAGGCAATCTGGGGTGGCGGATCTTAAGGTGAGGCAATCTGGGGTGGCGGATCTTAAGGTGAGGCAATCTGGGGTGGCGGATCTTCAGGTGAGACGATTTAGAGTGGCGGATCTTCAGGTGAAACAATTTGGGGTGGCGGATCTTCAGGTGAGACAATCTG